>NC_072403.2:78044090-78347121 GCF_028858775.2 Pan troglodytes | reverse complement strand
AACTTAGTTTCTGGCAAAAACAGACTTTAACGCAACAAAGATTTAAAAAGACAAAGAAGGCCATTCCATAACAGTAAGGGGTACAATTAAACAACAAGAGCTAACTATCCTAAATATATATGCACCTAACACAGGAGCCCCCACATTCATAAAACAAGTTGTTAGAGACCTTCAAAGAGACTTAGACTCCTACACAATCATAGTGGGAGATTTTAACAACCCACTGACAATATTAGACAGATCATCAAGGCAGAAAATTAGCAAAGATATTCAGTACTTGAACTCATCTCTGGATCAAGTGGACCTGATGCAAATGAAAATAACTAAAATTTTAACATATAGTTTCTCAGGCCACAGCACAATCAAATTAGAAATTAACACTAAGAAATTCACTCAAAACCATACAATCACATGGAAATTGAATAACCTGTCCTCTATGAGTTTTGGGTAAGTAATGAAATTAAGGCAGAATTCGAGAAGTTATTTGAATCTAATGAGAACAAAGATACAGTATACCAGAATGTCTGGAACATAGCTAAGGCAGTGTTAAGAGTGAAATGTATAGTACTAAAAACTCACATTAAAAGGCTGGGAAGATCTCAAGTTAACAACCTAATGTAACAACTAAAAGAACTAGAGAACCAAGAGGAAACAAATCCCAAAGCTAGCAGAAGACAAAAAATAACGAAAATCAGATCTAAACTGAAAGAGACAGGAACACACAAAACCATTAAAAAGATCAATGAAACTGGGGGGGGTGGTTTTTAAAAAAATTAATAAGATAGACCACTAACTACACTAATAAAGAAGTAAAGAGAAGATTCAAATGAACACAATCAGAAATGATAAGGGGAATATTACCACTGACACCACAGAAACACAAACAACCATCAGAGAATATTATAAACACCTCTATGCACATAAACTAGAAAATCTAGAACATATGGATAGATTCCTGGACACATACAAGCTCCCAAGGCTGAACCAGGAAGAAACTGAATTCCTGAACAGACCACTAATGAGTTCTGAAATTGAGGCAGTAGTAAATAGCCTACCAACCAATAAAAGCCCAGGCCCAGATCGATTCACAGCTGAATTCTACTACATGCACAATGAAAAGTTAGTACCACTCCTACTGAAACTATTTCAAAAAAACTAAATAGGAAGGACTCCTCCTTAACTCAGTCTATGTGGCCCACATCATCCTAATACCAAAACCTGGCTGAGATCCAAAAAAAAAATAGGAAACCAGGCCAATATCCTTGATGAACATTGATGCAAAAATCCTCAATAAAATAATGGCAAACTGAATCCAGCAACACATCAAAAAGCTTATCCACCATGATCAAGTAGGCTTCATTCTTGGGATGCAAAGTTGATTCAACATACACAAATAAATAAATGTGATTCATCACACACACAAAAAATATAAAGATGAAAAACACATGGTTATCTCAATAGATACAGAAAAGCCTTTTGAAAAAATTCAACTGCCTTTTTTTAAATCTCTCAATACACTAGATATTGAAAGAACATACCTCAAAATAATAAAATCCATCTATGACAAACCCACAGCCAACAAACCCACAGCCATTTTTGCTGAATGAGCAAAAGCTAGAAGCATCCCCCTTGAAAAACAGCACAAATCAAGGATCCCCTCTGTCATCATTTATATTTAACAGAGTATTGGAAGTTCTGGCCAAAGCAATCAGGCAAGAGAAAGAAATGAAGGGCATTCAAATGGGAAGAGAGGAAGTCAATCTGTTTGCAGATGACATCATCTTATACCTAGAAAAATCCATTGTCTCAGGGCAAAAGCTTCTTAAACTGAGAAGCAACATCATCAAAGTCTCAGTATACAAAATAAATGTGTAAACGTTGCTAGCATTTCTATACATCAACAACAGTCAAGCCAAGAGCCAAATCATGAATTAATTCCCATTTATAATTGCCACACACACAAAATAAAATATCTAAGAACATGACTAACGAGGGAAGTAAAAGATCTCTACAAGGAGAACTACTGATACAGGAGTTAAGAAGAAATCACTTAGGCAGATAGTAAGGGTATAGGAGTCCTCAGTAAGGCTTTTCTTTTTAATTAAAAGCAAGCCAAAATCATTTTGTAACAAAGAGCGGCCTGTAAAGTCAAGCTACAGACATAGACAAGCAAGCTGGGAGCTTGCATAGGTGAATACTGGCAGGAACTAGAGATTAAACATGTTGAAGATGGTGGCTCCATCTTCCCTTCTCTGCCAGTCATGTGTTCAGTAACAAGCAGACAAGATGGCACAGATCAACTGGAAAGCTAATTTGCATAATAAGATTAGGGTGGAGTGACCAGACTTTCCTGCATGCTGTGTAAACGTCATACCTGATGTAACCAACCTGTGAGCCCTACATAAATCAGACACTGCCTCCTCAAACCAGACTATAAAATCCAGTACATCCACTCTCAGCTTGTCCTTTCTGCTTGGAGAAGCAGCTCTCTCTCTAATTTTATTATAATTAAAAAATTAATTTTATTATAATTAAAATTTTTTCCCTGTGATATACTCCGATATGATAAAATTAAACTTATCAATCTTTCTTTTATGAATGGAGATTTTGGTGTTAGTCTAGGAACTGTTTCCCTACTCTTTTTTTTTTTTTATACTTTAAGTTTCAGGGTACATGTGCACAACGTGCAGGTTAGTTACATATGTATACATGTGCCATGTTGGTGTGCTGCACCCAGTAACTTGTCATTTAACATTAGGTATATCTCCAAATGCTATCCCTCCCCACTACACCCACCCCACAACAGGCCCTGGTGTGTGATGTTCCCCTTCCTGTGTCCATGTGTTCTCATTGTTCAATTCCCACCTATGAGTGAGAACATGCGGTGTTTGGTTTTTTGTCCTTGCAATAGTTTGCTGAGAATGATGGTTTCCAGCTTCATCCATGTCCCTACAAAGGACATGAACTCATCATTTTTTATGGCTGCATAGTATTCCATGGTGTATATGTGCCATATTTTCTTAATCCAGTCTATCATTGTTGGACATTTGGGTTGGTTCCAAGTCTTTGCTATTGTGAATAGTGCCGCAATAAACATATGTGTTCATGTGTCTTTATAGCAGCATGATTTATAATCCTTTGGGTATATACCCAGTAATGGAATGGCTGGGTCAAATGGTATTTCTAGTTCTAGCTCCCTGAGGAATCACCACACTGACTTCCACAATGGTTGAACTAGTTTACAGTCCCACCAACAGTGTAAAAGTGTTCCTATTTCTCCACATCCTCTCCAGCACCTGTTGTTTCCTGACTTTTTAATGATTGCCATTCTAACTGGTGTGAAATGGTATCTCACTGTGGTTTTGATTTGCATTTCTCTGATGGCCAGTGATGGTGAGCACTTTTTCATGTGTATTTTGGCTGCATAAATGTCTTCTTTTGAGAAGTGTCTGTTCATATCCTTTGCCCACTTTTTGATGGGGTTGTTTGTTTCTTTCTTATAAATTTGTTTGAGTTCATTGTAGATTCTGGATATTAGCCCTTTGTCAGATGAGTAGATTGAAAAAATGTTCTCCCATTCTGTAGGTTGCCTGTTCACTCTGATGGTAGTTTCTTTTGCTGTGCAGAAGCTCTTTAGTTTAATTAGATCCCACTTGTCAATTTTGGCTTTTGTTGCCATTGCTTTTGGTGTTTTAGACATGAAGTCCTTGCCCATGCCTATGTCCTGAATGGTATTGCCTAGGTTTTCTTCTAGGGTTTTTATGGTTTTAGGTCTAACATTTAAGTCTTTAATCCATCTTGAATTAATTTTTGTATAAGGTGTAAGGAAGGGATCCAGTTTCAGCTTTCTACAAGTGGCTAGCCAGTTTTCCCAGCACCATTTATTAAATAGAGAATCCTTTCCACATTTCTTGTTTTTGTCAGGTTTGTCAAAGATCAGATTGCTGTAGACGTGTGTTATTATTTCTGAGGGCTCTGCTCTGTTCCATTGGTCTATATCTCTGTTTTGGTACCAGTATCATGCTATTTTGGTTACTGTAGGCTTGTAGTATAGTTTGAAGTCAGGTAGCATGATGCCTCCAGCTTTGTTCTTTTGGCTTAGGATTGACTTAGCAATGCAGGCTCTTTTTTGGTTCCATATGAACTTTAAAGTAGTTTTTTCCAATTCGGTGAAGAAAGTCATTGGTAGCTTAATGGGGATGGCATTGAATCTATAAATTACCTTGGGCAGTATGGCCATTTTCACGATATTGATTCTTCCTACCCGTGAGCATGGAATGTTCTTCCATTTGTTTGTATCCTCTTTTATTTCACTGAGCAGTGGTTTGTAGTTCTCCTTGAAGAGGTCCTTCACATCCCTTGTAAGTTGGATTCCTAGGTATTTTATTCTCTTTGAAGCAATTGTGAATGAGAGTTCACTCATGATTTGGCTCTCTGTTTGTCTGTTATTGGTGTATAAGAATGCTTGTGATTTTTGCACATTGAAACTCTGAAGATCTTCTCTTAGGTTTGTTTTCTAAAAATTATACCATTTTACCTTTTATATTTAAATCTATGATTCATTTTGAGTCAATTTTTGTAAAAGTTGTGAGAATCAATGCAGGCTTTTGACTATGGATATTTAATTTTTCTAGCAATATTTAAGACTACCTTTTTTTCATCAAATTATTTTTGTATTTTTGTCAAAAGTTAGTTGGACATATTTCTATGGGTCTGTATCTCGGTTCAATATTCTGTTCCACTGACGTATATATGCGTCCTTTTGCTATTACTACACTGTATTAATTACTATGTTTTAATCTTCAGTGTTGGGTAGAGTGATTTATTTTACTTTCTTCTTTTTTTTACAAGATAGCTTTAGCTATCCTAGGACTTATGCTTCTGGATATATATTTTAGAATGCATTTCAATTTCTTAAAAAACTATTGATGGAATTTTCATAAAAAGTGCACTAAACCTATATATCAGTTTGGTGAGAATTGACATCTTTATAATATTGTGCTTTCCAATCCATGTATATGGTGTGTTACTTGAATTATTTAGGACTTCTTTGATCTCTTTCATCAGAATTTTGTAATTTTCAGGATACAGATCCTGTACATATTTTGTTAGAATTGTGCCAAAGTTTTCATTTTCATTAGAGAAACTGTAAATTGTATTGTTTTTAATTTTGGTTTTTATTTGCTTGTAAATAAAAGTTTGATTGTTAAGTGTATTGATCTTGCTACTGTGACCGAGTTAAACTACTTATTAGTATTAAGAGATATTTGCTTTTGTTTTTGTAGATTCTTTAAGATTTTCTATGTAGACAATAAGTGACATCTGGAAATAGAGATCAGTGTTATGTGTTTCTTTATAATATATATGCTTTTTATTTATTTTTCTTGGCTTATTGTACTGTCTAGAAATTCTAGTACTATTTTCATAAGAGTGGTGAGAACAGACGTTTTTGCCTTATTCTTGATCTTAGGGTGTAGGCATTTAGTATTTTACTTTCAAGTATGATTTTAGTTGTAGATTTTTATAAAATACTCTTTACCAAGCTGAGATCATCTCCTATGTTCCTAACTTACTAAAAGTTTTTATCATGAGTGTTAGATTTTATGAAATGCCTTTTCTGAATTAATTAATATGGTCATAAGATTTTTCTTCTTTAGCCTGATATAAATTACACTGATTGATCTTTGAATGCTGAACTAGACATGCATATCTGAAATAAATTACTCTTGGTCATAAAGTACAATTCATTTTATATATTATGAAAATTAGTTTGCTATTTTTTAAATGTCATTTTTTATTCAAGTTTTGTTCTGGTTCCAAAGATTTAGAAAACGTATGATTGTATTTTGTTTGAATATTTCTCATTCAATTAAAAATATATTAATGTCCTGAGTTTTATAATTTTAATTTATTTTACATCTTTAAGCTACATTTTAGACTGAAGTTTTGGTTTATATTTCTATGGCACTTTTTATTTTGAAATATAAAACATTGTTTTACCTCATGTCTGAAATTAAGTAATTAAAGATCCACCTTTTGATTGTTTCTTTCTCCACTTCCTTCCCTTTTCTCTTTCCATATGCCCTCCTTGCCTTATTACTTAAGTTATTTCTATCATTCAAATTACTTTTGTTAATTGAAGCATATGTAAAATTATAGCATGTAAGGCTCAGAGCACATGTAAGATCACATCATGAGTAAGTAGGAAGTAAAACAAGACCATAGCAATTTAAAACATATCAAGAGAAAAATTTGCTTGCTTTTACAAAATATTTTTTTATTTTACAAGTCGGTTTCCATTTTCAGATTGCTGTCAACAGGATGGCCTAGAGAAAGTAAGTGAATATATGAGAAAATTTATGAGAAGAGACAAAAAGGCATAAAGATATTAATAGGCCAGAAATAAAATATATCTTCTTCTTCAGCCTCACGTGGGCTACAGTCAGTCTGCTATAACTTAGGGATCGGATGAAAGGTACAGAGATATCAATCTTGTTTTTAAAGTACCTCTACTTGCTCTAAGAAGTTCTGGCATCCATTCTTCAGTGAAGACTAAACATGTGACAAGTGTGAACTTTAAAAACAAAACTATTTTCAACTTTTCAAGTGTATTAAAAATGTCTGAACAATTTCTGAATGTTCAGCCTTAGATAACTCAGAATGACTTAATGAAATTTTACTAACCTTTCCAAATATTGTACCTCAAAGCTGAGAGGAAGAATGAAAAATTTCGGCTTAAAGGGTAATATTTCAAGAAAAGTATAAATGCTTGAAAGTAAGGGCTGTAAAAACGTCTGTATAAATATTTTCTTTTTCAAACATAGCTACAGTTGTCTTTCCAGAAGTATTTGATTAATTGAATCCAAAAATATTAAACATTTTTTAGTGACTCACACCTGTAATCCTAGCACTTTGGGAGGCCAAGACGGGCGGATCACGAGGTCAGGAGATCGAGACCATCCTGGTTAGCACGGTGAAACTCCGTCTCTACTAAAAATACAAAAAATTAGCCGGGCGTAGTGACGGGCGCCTGTAGTCCCAGCTACTTGGGAGGCTGAGGCGGGAGAATGGCGTGAACCCGGGAGGCGGAGCTTGCAGTGAGCCAAGATCACGCCACTGCACTCCAGCCTGGGTGACAGAGCCGGACTCCGTCTCAAAAAAAAAAAAAAAAAAAAATTAAACTTTTTTTTAAATAAACACGGAATTCCTTTTCATATTACTGACACTTTATAAATGGTTTATTAACTGTTTAATCACATATCTCAATACAAGATAGACAGTGGATCAATGTAGTAATTTGCACTGCAATTAAATCTTAATATTAGCTATAAATAGAATATTTGTTAAGAATAGTGTGATTATTATTACTATGTATAATTTTATATTATATGAATAATAGTATATTAAAATTACAATCATGTGCCACAGAATTATGTTTCAGTTCATGATGGACTACATATATGACAATAGTCCCATATGATATAATGGAGCCAAAAAACTTATTTGGCCTAGTGACATCATAGCCATTGTAACATCATAGAGCAATTACTTAATTTTTGTATACATTTAAGTGTAGCTTGATAATGCTTACAAAGTCTACAAAAGTATACAGTAGTGTCTTAGGCCTTTGCATTCATTCACGACTCACTCAGCCACCAAGAGCAATCTTCAGCCTTGCAAATTTCATTCATGGTAACTGCTCCATACAGGTGTACCGTTTCTTAAAATCAATGATACCATATTTTACTCTACTTGTTTTATGTTTAGATATGTTTCGATACACAAATACTGATGGCAGCAGTGGCCAATCTGGAGCAGCCACTGAGAATATGCGAGCTGCAGCGGGGGAAGCACAGCCAGGGTTGCATTTTCTGCAGAGTCATAAGGAGCTGGGAACAGGCAAGAGTTGGCAAGTTGGCAGGGCAGGAGGGCAGGAGCCCCATGCTCCTGGGCACAGCCACAGCTACCCAGCTTCAGCTCCAGACCTCAGCATCCCCGCACTCTCAGAGGCCCAGGAAGCCCCTTGCCCGTGCCGCAGGCTTGAAAGTGCTTGCTACTGCTCCCTGGCCTCTTCCTGCCCCCAGAGCCCACTCTGATTTCAAAGCAAAGTTGCGGCTGAGCCCAGGAGCATGGGGCCCTGGCTAGGTATGCATGTGCTCAGGGAAGCCCCGACATGGCAGCCCCCTGCCACCTCGGCCTCCTCCAGACTTTGGGTGCCAACAAATATGGGAGGGAGACTGAAGGGGGGGATGAGAGAGGCTTCGCATGGGACTGCAGGCGCCCCTTGGAACAAACAGCCTGGGTGCCTGGATGGCATGTTGATTGCAGCAGGAGGCAGACAGGTTCCTGAGCAGAAAGGTGAGGTTTCACCTCACCTTTAATCCAGGGACGGCTTGAAGCCTAGGGACAGGCTGGGCTACCAGTTCTGGGTGGAGTCCGTGGCCTGAAGCTAGAACTTATGGTGCTTTTTCCCCGCCCCGGCCTGCCCATGGACCAATCAGCATGCGATTCCTCCCTTTGAGCCCATAACTGTGGACTCAGCCAGACTTGGACAAAAGTCGGGACTACCAGCTGTAGGAAGGAGCTACCCACCACAGGTCTCCTCTCTGCTGAGAGCTGGATACTTGTCAGGATGACCTGCCTGTGGAAAGGAGCTACCCACTATGGGTCTCTTGAGAGCTGTCCTGACACTCAATTAAGCTCCTCTCTGCCTTGCTTACCCTCCAGTTGTCCACATACCTCATCCTTCCTGGACACGTGACAAAAACTCGGGACCTGCCAAATGGCAAGACTGAAAGAGCTGTAACACAAACAGGGCTGAAACATGCCCCCTGCTCACCACATTGTGGGCAACAAGAAGGAGAGAAGAGCTACAGCTCTACTGGGCACCCAGACATTGGGGCTCCCCGTGGCAGGGCTGTGACATGCTGTAACAGAGTCTTTGGGGCTCTGCAGTTCCTGGAGTCTTTGAGCTTTTGGGCATCTTTATGTTTCCTTTGTTCAGATGCTGGTGCCTGCAGCGGAAGCTGCTTGTAGTATGTCTGTTCCAGTGCAGCCTCGCATGAAGCTTGTGCCTGTGTTGGCGTCCCTGGAGCTGCCTGCCCCACCAAAGCTGGCATCCCTGGCCGTGTGCATTGGCCGCACCCCATGCTTGCTTGCTCACACACCTCTCACCACTCTGCACCTGGCTCGCCTTTGACTGGCATAGGATCCAGGCCAGTAGCACAAGCCAAGCACAGCTTGCTGGGCCCAGTGTGTGGAACAAGACCAGCGAGCACAAGCAAAACCAAAGCAGAGGTGCCGCCAACCACAGGTTGAAAAACGCATGTTCTCACTCATAGGTGGGAATTGAACAATGAGAACACACGGACACAGGAAAGGGAACATCACACACCGGGGCCTGTTTTGGGATGGGGGGAGGGGGGAGGGATAGCATTAGGAGATATACCTAATGTTAAATGACGAGTTAATGGGTGCAGCACATCAACATGGCACATGTATACATATGTAACTAACCTGCACATTGTGCACACGTACTCTAAAACTTAAAGTATAATTAAAAAAAAAAAGAGGAAGAGACACCAGAGAGCTCCCTCTCTCCTCAAGAGCAGAGGAAACGCCCGGGGAGGACACAGGCAGAAGACAGCCATCTACAATCCAGGAAAAGAGCTCTCTCCTAAAACCGGATTTCATAGCACCTTGATCTTGGACTTCTAGCCTCCAGAACGGTGAGAAAATAAATGTGGTTTAAGTCAAAAAAAAGAAAAACAATTAGAAAAATAAAACAAGCAATATTTTTGTTTCATTGAAATATTTTTTGTACTTATATAGTCCCTGTCTTCAAAACCTCAAGTAACTGAAGAAAATTAAATAAATGCCAGGTCTATCTGATTTAAAATGAGTTCATTATTGATTAAACATTGTAATTCCATTAAAAATTCTAACTAGTCAAATACTTCATTTAATGAAAACTACAAATCTGGTAACACAGTTAGAAATATCTATTTAATTTCTCCAAGTTCCTTACTTGGATACCGAGACCAGCTCGGTCAGGGAGACCCTAACCCAGCGGCGCTAGAGGAATTAAAGACACACACACAGAAATATAGGGGTGTGGAGTGGGAAATCAGGGGTCTCACAGCCTTCAGAGCTGAGAGCCTCGAACAGAGATTTACCCATGTATTTACTGACAGCAAGCCAGTGATAAGCATTGTTTCTATAGATTACAGATTAACTAAAAGTATTCCTTAAGGGAAACAAAGGGATGGGCTGAAATAAAGGGATGGGCTGTGGCTAGTTATCTGCAGCAGGAGCATGTTCTTAAGGCACAGATCGATCATGCTATTGTTTGTGGTTTAAGAACGCCTTTAAGCGGTTTTCCGCCCTGGGTAGGCCAGGTGTGCCTTGCCCTCACTCCAGTAAACCCACAGCCTTCCAGCATGGGCGTCATGGCCATCAAGAACATGTCACAGTGCTGCAGAGATTTTGTTTGTGGCCAGTTTTGGGGCCAGTTTATGGCCAGATTTTGGGGGCCTATTCTCGACCCTTGGAGATCAAGTTTTAGATTTTGATTTACATAACATTGGAGAAAAGATTCATTGCTATCTAGTCTACAGTTCCAGTGTTTCCACCTTAGTCCTGACCAACTTCTGAAATTTTAATAACCTTAAGACCAACCTTTCTTTCTTTAGACTATTCGTGAGTCATCTTTTAAGCACCATTAATGGAACTCTCTTAATTATGAGCCAACACTTACTGAATCTAGCACCTATAATTTGCATTTTACTTAGCCAGTGATGTGCTGGAGCTAGCTCTAACTGAGTCATAAAGATAACTTTGACATTTTTTCCCATTTTCCTATTTGGTGACGTGGAAGTGGGAACTTGAAATTGGTCATGCTAAGGAAATTAACACCACAGAAATCAGCAAATAGTACATAACTGAGCTTTTGGCCCACTCTCCAGTGAACTAATTGCTAAATATTCACTGTCACATCATTGCTTATAGCGCTTCATAAACTGATCCTACCACACTCACATCTAAAGGCGAAGATAATTTAGGAAACTGGTATGTATTGTAATTTCTTTACTCTTTGTGACTTGGGAAACAATGTAAGATTTCTTACAATTCTGCAGCCTCTTCTTTGTTTTTGTCACATTGCTTTGCTGACTTTATCTCACAAACCACAGTTCCTTTCATTTCAGTGTTTGTACTATTCTTTCCCCAGTCCAAGAAGTTTAACATTTAAACTTACACAGGTCTACATGTACATACTCTTTCCTCACTATTTATCAACACCTGTTAAAAGACATGACAAATGCTTTGAAGATAAAAATAATAAGTCATATCTTTTTTTCTGTACTCTAAATCACACTAGATATTTTGGTATATATGTGATAGTTAAGATAAACTTTAAGCAAATTATGATAAATTTTAATATTTTAATCAAGTTTGAATAGAATAAGAACAAAAGAATAGAGTGCCTACATACACACACACACACACACACACACACATATATATATATAAAAATTCTAACTAGTCAAATACTTCATTTAATGAAAACAACAAATTTGGTAACACAGTTAGAAATATCTATTTAATTTCTCCAAGTTCCTTACTTGGATGCCGAGACCAGCTCGGTCAGGGAGACCCTAACCCAGCGGCACTAGAGGAATTAAAGACACACACACAGAAATATAGCGGTGTGGATTGGGAAATCAGGGGTCTCACAGCCTCATATATATATATATATATATATATATATGTGTGTGTGTGTATTTGCATACTTACACATGCACACACACACATATACACACACACATAGCCTAATCTGGTGTGCATGACAATACACTAGAAAGACCTGAGATTTAGTGATTAAAATAAATTGAGTTTAAATCACTGCTCTATCACATACTAACATAAATGGTGAAGGTAGTTCTATTTTCCCTTGTGTGAAAGAGAAATACAATTATAGGGTTAATAGGGTTGTTGTGAAGGATAAATGAGAGAATATATTCAAATATCTTATGTGCCTTAATACTACCTGGCACACGATCATTTCCAAATCATTTTTGTTATTTTCTCCATTCCTTTAACAATCAACAATACAGTATATCACTTGATATAGTTTGGATGTGTGACCCCACCCAAATCTCATGTCAAATTTTAACCCTCAATGTGAGAGGAGGACCTGGTGGGAGGGATTGGATCATGACAGTGGAATTCCCCCTTGCTGCTCTCATAACAGTGGGTGAGTTTTCAGGAGATCTGATTGTTTAAAAGTGGGTAGCACCTCCCCCTTTTCTCTCTTCCTCCTTATCCAGCCATGTAAAATGTGCCTGCTTCCCCTTCACCTTATGCCATGATTGTAAGTTTCCTGAGGCCTCCCCTATGGAACTGTCAGCCAATTAATGCTCTGTTCTTTATAAATTACCGAGTTTCAGGTATTTCTTTATAGCAGTGTGAGAACTGACTAATACATCACCCTTCAATAACATAAAAATGCAATTTTTAAAAATCAGCTTTTTGAAAAATTTTTAAAGAAACTTACGCAAATATTTTCCAGCCTATGACAGTTTATCTCTTTCACCATTAAGCATTTGGTTATGTTAGCAGTAATCCTGCCTGTTTTCAATCTCCACTGTCTCCATCATGTATATAGACATGAAAGATATTATTTCCTATAAACAAACTCAAAAGAGGGAAAAGGTGAAAACAGCCTGTCATTACTGGGAACATAGGAATCTAGAAGTGATAATTAACAAATATTATGGTCCAAATATACATATGTATTTCTAAAGACATGTGCTAACAAGAAATCTTGTATAGAATGCATTGAATTCAACCTCATGTTACAATCAGTTCTTCAAAACTATTGCTTTTATATATACTTAGATTATCATTGTCAGCACCTCAACAATTCAGAACATTTTCACATATTAAAATCTCTGTTACTTATTGCAACGTACTTTGAATAATATAATCGTTTTTCTTATAAGGAAAAAAATTGGTGCATCAGAGCTTCAGGGGTGCAAATAGCTAAGAACGTAAGAACTAAAGTATCTTTTCTTTCACTGTTTGCCTTGATATTTATTTTAAGAATTCAGGTTTCAAATGTATAATTGATCTCTACTTCTTTTCACATAGCCAATTTTGATTTGTACAAAGAGCCCATTCAAATTCTACATATACATACTGACATCAATTGCTAATGGATATTCTCTGCATAACCTTGGCACAATGACAATTTAATTTTCACAGAGGCAAGCACATACCTAAGCTTGTCATACAAACATCCAGGCTTCTCATCAACTGGTTCTTTGGGGTTGGGACATATTAGGGAAACAACATTTTATCTTGCATACCATATGCTGTCTCTTACAGAAATATGACAGCATCATTTCTTAAACTGAAAAGCCAGGTCAGGGTCCCAAAATATCATCTGGCTCTACATTACCTTTAGTAAATGTTTTCCTTTTAACTGTAGAACCTTAAATGATTGATCAATCTTCAAGTGATTACATTGGAATGCTGTCACCTGATACAGATGATAAGTCATCGTCATAGCTGAATGACAGAAAGGGGAGATTGCATTCAGAACATTTCCACTTGGGATATAAATATTTATCTGAGCTTCATCCTTGGCCCCAAAGGGGCCTTTGCCTCTATTCTGTTTTTATGTTTATTTTGGTAACAATACAACACAATGCACTTAAATGATACACTTAAATTGTATGGATTCTTCTAAATAGTTTAAATATCATTCTCATGCATATTGGAGTAAAATTTTAAATCTGAAATACCCTGAATCTCCTGAGACGAATCCAAATTTGCATGAAAGTTCAGATGTCAGGCTTCTTCTAACTCAGATAAAAGTGTTTCTACTAGGAAAGCTGTAGCAGCAGATAGAATTGTTTCCAAGACACAGGCATCTTGAAAAATATATTTGGATGTGAAATCAAAACCTTGTCTTTTGACCAAGAATTTATTTTCTAGATTTATTTTACTCCTCTTTATGTTTTTAGATCACTTAAAAAATGATGTCAGAAGTAACCTTAGTGACAGTTCATGTTGTTTTTCACCACAAAAGCAAATATTTTGAGCATCATAATTTTCCAGAATATGACAGAAAAAAAGCTGTTTTTTATGAAATTTTTTTGAAGAAGAAAACAAATTATTTTCCAAACAAAAAACTTAAAACTTTGTGTAACCTTTTATTTCTTTTTAAAACTTGAATGTAGAAATGTTGAGGAGTTACGGCCAGGAGCGGTGGCTCAAGCCTGTAATCCCAGCACTTTGGGAGGCTGAGGCGGGCGGATCACGAGGTCAGGAGATCGAGACCATCCTGGATAACATGGTGAAACCCCGTCTCTACTAAAAATACAAAAAATTAGCTGGGCACAGTGGTGGGCACCTGTAGTACCAGCTACTCAGAAGGCTGAGGCAGGAGAATGGCGTGAACCTGGGAGGCGAAATTTGCAGTGAGCCGAGATCGCGCCACTGCACTCCAGCCTGGGCGATAGAGCAAGACTCCATCTCAAAAAAGAAAAAAAAAAAAAGAAATGTTGGGGGGTTACAAATGATGTTGCCATCAATACAATTCTGAGTTTAATGTACATATTCTATATCAGAATACTCAGAAATACAAATTTCAGTTCATTTGGCATTGGTTTGTGAAGTATTTAGGGATTCTAATTATAATTTTCATTTGATCAGTTGATGGTTGAGATAACAGGTTGACACTTTTATTTAAAAAAGTTTACAAGTAACCTTTGTGGGAATATATCTCTGGACGAGTCTTACTCCAACATTGAGACATGTCTCAGGATGGCTATTATTCATGCTCCCCTGGGTATCAAGCCCTACAGTATGCCAGTCATTGCACTGCACCAGTGGATGCAGCTATGAAGTTGCAAACAAATGATGTTTCTGCCCTCCTAGAGTTTGCTTTCTGTTGGAGGTGAGGAGTAGATAATTTAAAAATAAAATAAATATGTATTTTGTGACATGATTCTAAGTACTATTGAGTAAAATGAGCTAACAAGACGTGAAGTCTCATGTCAGATTTCTAATTTATGTAGGGTGATGTGGGAGATGATACTGATAAAGATGGCAATTAGAGAGAGATAATGAATTAAGAGTGAGCCTTGTGATAACTGGAGGGAGCACCCACTAGGCAAAAGAATTCCTCTAAGAAAGAGCCAGGAGGCCAGCTGTAGCTTGAAGAAAAAGAACAGAGATGACAGAGGTAGAAAATGAGGTCAGAGAAATAGCCAGGGTCCAGACAATATTAGGTCTTGTGCTCTGTTGCAAGGCCATAGGTCTATGGTGACAGAAATGATACTGTATGCCATTAAACTTCCTAGTGTGGAATTTACTCCAGGTCCAAAATGACAACAACAAAAATGATCATTGTAAGCAAAGATTCAGGCTAGCTTTAGGGGAACATTATTAAATTCTTTTAATCCTTGATGTGAGAACAGCCTTCTTACTTTGGTGGATGTGGAATGGCCAGTATTAATACAGGCCTGCTGTGTGCTACAGCAGTAGGAGTGTGAGCACTTAGCAGCAAGCATTACAGAGGACGTGGGAGGGCAGCAGGTAAAAGTAGGAGGTGTCTCTGCCAGAGTAAGGAAGAATAAAGAATCTCAGAGACTTACTGAACTGGGATCTAGAGACAAAGAACATGTTCTTTTTTTTATATATATACTTTAAGTTTTAGGGTACATGAGCACAACATGCAGGTTAGTTACATATGTATACATGTGCCATGTTGGTGTGCTGCACCCATCAACTCGTCATTTAATGTTAGGTATATCTCCAAATGCTATCCCTCCCCCCTCCCCCCACCCCACAACAGGCCTCGGTGTGTGATGTTCCTCTTCCTGTGTCCATGTGTTCTCATTGTTCAATTCCCACCTATGAGTGAGAAAAGGCTTGGGTTGTACCTTCACAAGTAGCGTGATAAAGGACAACAGAATCTCATTTATTTCATCACTATTGCAAATATCATTCAATTTTACTTTTCTATTAGCTTTGTCCTGGACAGAAAAATATTTAACTCCAAGTGGTAATTTTTCATGAATAGCTCACCTTAATATGAAAGTGAATTATAGCTATGGCTTGGGAAGAAGGCAAAAATGTTTTCGCTAGAAATAATGCCCCATCACACAGGAAAAACCTGCTAATATAGACAACAGCAATGTCAGAAGGCATAATGTTCTTTGACTGTTAACGGGCTCCTTCCTACCTGGCCTATTCCCTGAGAATTATCTTCTCAGTTTCTGTGATAATGGCCTTTCCCATATCCTTTTTTACATCACTATTTTTCATGTCCACCTATTTAGTTCCTATTTATGATTTCTGTTGTAATTTTTAGTGTGATTCCTGCTGCTAGATGTTTTGTCATAGGCTGCCTATTCCTTCCAGGGATGTGCCAGATTTTATCCAGGAAATCTCATTAAAGATGTCAATAATGACAATTTGGTAGTTTTCCAAACTGAATTAAGAATATTTATAGATTAATATTCTCTTCTACATCTAGGTCCAATTCAGTAAGTTGAATTTAAGAAAGAAGCATGGAAGAGAATTTTGTGGCCAATATTATGACAAATGTCTTTTATAAATGGTTCATTCAAAAATCCTGCACATTTTCTGCTATAACATTTTCTAATGTCATCAAGGCCTATCAACTACCTCTGTGGATAAATAAAGTTCAAAATTATCATTATATTATTTTTTACAAAACAATATTACATACCATTTCTGACTTCAATAAGATATTCTAGAAAATATTTACATTCCTCCCCTTCACATTTCTTTCTTATCATTTACTAAGGTCAACACAAACATGATAGAAATAAGCCTTAGTTGATAAAAACTTTCAAACATTTATTTTATCCATTTATTTATATTAAAGCAGAATAAGGACTGATGTCTTTTGAAGTTGGGAGGGTAAAACTTAACTATTGTAAAAGTATTGCTATTGTACACTAGAATCATATAAGTCTACCACCTTTGACCTACATAAACTGTAATTTCATGCAATTAAACCAACATAGAATAAAATGATGTAATAATATCAATCTTATGCTTTTCAGTCTGGAATCCTATTTAGGATAGTAAAATGATTTCATTAAGTACTAATCCATGAATTTTTATGCACGTTTTATAGTCAGAACTATCTTTCAAAGGAATCTTACCTCCAAGACCTATAAATATATGTAACAGGTTAATGTACTGCTGCATTTCTCACAAAGGAGAAATCTTAGAGCCCTAACTTCCAGAATTTTCTCTTTCTCTCTACTTAGTAATCATAGAAATGATTGAGGAAAGGTAACTTGAAATAATTTCTCTAGTACTTTAAACTCATTTTACAAATAATAAGTGAGATTCGAAGGGACTCACTTGGAATCTGGTCTGGTCTAAATCTGTTTTGAAACTGACTAGACCAGATTTATATATCAATGGCTGACTAATAAATAAAATATAAGCTAGCTGGGCATGGTGGCTCACTCCTGTAATCCCAGCACTTTGGGAGGCCGAGGTGGGTGGATCAACTGTGGTCAGGAGTTTGAGACTGGGCTGGCCAACATGGCAAAACCCCATCTCTACTAAAAATAGGAAAAATTAGCCAGGCATGTAATCCCAGCTACTCAGGAGGCTGAGACAGGAGAATCACTTGAACCCAGGAGGTGGAGGTTGCACTGAGCCGAGATGGTGCCACTGCACTCCAGCCTGGGCCACAGACCGAGACTGTGCCTCAGAAAAGAAAAATATATGTATGTATATATACACACATAACACTTATAACTTATACACTAAATGCCTCAAAAGTGTGTGTCTCACAGACATTCAGGTTTTTTTTCTGTTATCTATAAATTTACATATCAGAATGCCAAAATATAAAAACACCCTTGAAAGACCATGCAGCCAGTAATGATTTGCATAGTTTATTCTCTTGTTGCTATTTTTCATAGTGTTTGAGTACACCACCTGCTTATTTTTATTAATTTTTTTAACTTGGCAGTGATGAGTTGATGGTTTGGAAATATGTGTTATGAATGTTATTTCATGGTAAAGTATAGTTAATCCTTGCAGAATTGTGTCACCAAAACTTTTTGAGAAATAATTGGTTTACAGCACTAGAAATTATTGTTCAAGCATTGGAATCTTGAGATCAATTAGATTAGAAAAAGGCATCAATATATTTTCCAATTAATTCCCTCAGAAGTGCACAGTTTAAAAGAGAGCATGGGTATCATTTAAACTCAGTCTGGGCATTGTATCAATTAACTTGGAAGACAGAATTATAATATAACTCTAAAGAAGTTTAAAAAATATTGACTTGGCTTCTAATCAAAGAGGCTATGCTCTAAACTCTTAAATATACATAGTTTACTATATTAATATTCTGCTTGTATTAAAACAAAATCTCAAAATTTTGCCAGGTCTCTGGAGAGCTAACAAGCCAAAAACCTGTGAGTCGTCCACATTATTTTCTCTCCTTCATTTCAAGCCCCTCTCTCTTTTCAGGTAGTTTGTGTGATCTAGACTTTGTGTAAAGTAGTAGAATACATGTCCAAGCCACATTCTCAAACTCATGTTCACTGCAATAAATCTGATTCCTATATTATTTCTATGCTGAATTTAAATAACTTTAAAGTTATGAGACAATATGAGGGAAGAGAGAATACAATACAGAATTCCAAATATAATAAATGTTTTGTCTTGTAATTTGGTATATGATATCTATTTATCCCTCTCATATATCAACTACATAGGAAATACTCTCTGTGAATTTCCCTAATAATATTTTGCCTTGCACAAGTGAATTCTACACATATTTGCATAATAATTAAACATTTACTAGGAAATATGCTACAAATACTTTAAGAACCTGGTGCTTTTTTTTTAGCATTTTTCTGTCTAAACAATTTTTTGCACATGGAAATCAAAGAAACAATCATCTAGAAAATGTTTGTGGTCACCCAAGCAAACATTATTTATGAAGAGATTCAAATTTAAGCACCTTTTGTTTGAAATCATTATCTGTGCACTGCACAGTCCTCTGAAAATAGTGATATCCTCTGTAGCTGTCCCTTTGTGACCAACCCCCTCCAAAGCTTTTGTTGCAGTGGCCTCCACAGAGTTTGGTACTAGGGTCCTCTCACCTGACAGGCCATCATCCTGTTTGTCAGGACACCTTTATGGCTTTACTCCTACTACTTCTGCTTGCCCCAGGAAAAACCCAAAGGCTATCTATTCATCTGCTGCCTTCTCTTTTTGCTTTGCTTTTGGCTCCAGCCAGTCTCCAGCATTACAGAGGAAAGGCAGGCATCAGCTGCCCCCTACACACCAGGTCAGTGTTTCTCAAATTCTACATGGGGGAAATAACCATATTTTTTCTCTTTTATTAAATTTCAAGGATCACAAACCATATTTATGTAAAATGCAATTAAAATAAATTACTAGAAAAATGAAAGGAAACATAAAAAAGTATCAATATAATCCTTATTCTTTAATATAATTAGACACAACAGACATTCTCAAATTGCCAATGTTTATATTCAACGTCTCTACTATTTAAGCAGTTCAGGGACAACCTTTTGGGTAGCACTGCTCTAGGAGGCAAATGTCAGGTCCTCCTGTGAACCCTTTGAATATACTACAGTGGGCTGATAGAACTCTGCAGAGTAGAAAGCATCAAACCTAGAGGTGAGATGACAATGACCCTTTTTTTGTCCTCATTCTCTATGGGTGCTTCTCATCCCCAGTCCCCACTTCATGAAAGCATATCCCACTTAGTGGAAAGCTCTGTATTTTGATGACTCTAATTCTCTTTTTGAAGTCCTGGTCTTTTGTGAGTTGGAAGTGGGTGATGCGGGGTAGTGCAACCATCATTTAGAAAATTTGGCATGTGTTGTTGTAGCAGCTTTTAATAAAATGATGTTTCTTATCAATTTTCTTCAATTTGGAGCTTCTACAAAAGTCACAAAACTAAAATCGCATTCACTGTCCTATTACATTAGTATAAAATTAAAACACTTTAAAAAGCCCTCTTATCTCTCCCCTCAATATATGTTTAGCTAATCTAAAAATTTAGTTAGTTAAATACATTTTTTAAAGAAGAAAATCATAAGCAATTAATAGATACCTGAAACTTTACTTAAATTTGAAACATATGTGTACATTCTTTCATTCTTTTGACATATGGTCAAGACCATTCCTTTGATTATATGTCCACTGAGTGTTATTTCCTACCTTCATTTTTCCATGACATTCAACCCTATCATTTATCTAAAACATCCAATTACTATAAGAATCACAAGGTTTGGAAAGTAAATTGATTTTCAGGTTAAAACTCCACCAGTAGAAGCGGGCATATACTGGCATCTAAAGAAAGGTCTACTTGTGAAATGTTTTTATATCAGTGTTCTCTGAGTATCATAAGTTTATTTAATATTGTTCTCATGAGATCTGATGATTTTATAAGGGGCTTTCCCCCCTTTGATCAGCACTTATCCTGCCTGCCGCCCTGTGAAGAAGGTGCCTTTTTTCCCCTTTGACTTCTGCCGTGATTGTAAGTTTACTGAGGCCTTCCCAGCCATGAGGAATTGAGTCAATTAAACCTTTTTTCTTTACAAATTATCCAGCCTTGGGTATGTCTTCATAGCATCATGAGAACAAACTAATACAGTAGTGCATCTTGGAAGGGACTCTTTTCAAGCCGCCACCTTAGCTGTGCCTTCAAAGTCTATTCAATTGCTATATTAGGCTGGCAACTTCTGGGTTGTGAATGTCATGGTTATGAGCCCATTGCTCCATCTTCTTTGATAGATATAATCCCTTATCCTGAAATATTGTGATATAGTGTATTTATCAGGAGTTCAAATACTGTATTCCTTGGATTAGTAGTGCTGGCTGAGAAGACACACCCATAACCACAATGCATGCAAATTCCAGTCAAGATGAATATCCACATCTTCCATGGTAGAATTGGTTTAATATAATAAACTTTCCACCAACTACTGGATGTCTTCCAAAAAATGATACCTGATCAAGGACTCAGTGTTGGTCTCTATTACTGACACTGGTACATTCAGCAACTACAGTAGTTAGGCCATGGTGAATAGACTACTTAATGGCCTGCCCCTGCCTAGCCTTCCTCTGAGCCTACGTGACTCCTTTGTTCATGCTCACCGTACCTGAATGGAGATGGCTGATGAAAACGGCTAATGTCAAAAAATAAAAGAATAAAAATATTTTTAAAAAGTATGGGCCAGGCGCGGTGGGTTGTGCCTCTAATCTCAGCACTTTGAGAGGTTGAGGCAGGCAGATCACCTGAGGTCAGGGGTTCAAGACCAGCGTGACTAACATGGTGAAACCCCATCTCTACTAAGATTACAAAAATTAGTTGGGTGTGTCGGCACATGCCTGTAATCCCAGCTACTCAGGAGGCTGAGGCAGGACAGTCACTTGAACCTGGGAGACGGAGGTTTCAGTGAGCTGAGATCATACCACTGCACTCCAGCCTGGGCAACACAGTGAGACTTCATCTCAAAAAAATAAAATAAAATAGGTATTACTACTTGATTGTCTGATGCCTTATGCAGGGTGGATGATCTTTGATAAATATTAACATGCAGTACAGGATCTTCACACCTTATGCTTACTCCCGTAGCTACATTTACAAGCTTCTTCCCCAGACCTCAAATCTTTCTTTTTTTATGGCCTCTAACCAGCTAACCGAATTGTTTGCCATCCCTCATGAATCTATATGTATTTTTAACTAGGCCACTTCCCTTTCCACACACAGTAGATGATCATGTGCAACTGTTGAAGTCTGGCCCAAGAAGAGGGTTTTCTTTAACTGCAGAGCAAACCTAAAGTAGGGCTACAGTTTAATTAAAGTCAGTTTTTAGCCTTTATACACATAAGTATCTGACTCATTTGAGAATCAAGCCTATCAGTTTATTTCTTCTGTCAACTGGACATAAGAGACCCATCCATCTGATCATAGGTATGAACTGAAAGAGAGGCATCAATGCAAAAGTGGTGATGTGGTGGTTAGGTGTTGTGTGTGTGTGTGTGTGTGTGTGTGTGTTTTCCGGCGGAATCTCACTCTGTCGCCCAGGCTGGAGTGCAGTGGTACAATCACGGC
Source organism: Pan troglodytes (assembly GCF_028858775.2). Taxonomy (NCBI): domain Eukaryota; kingdom Metazoa; phylum Chordata; class Mammalia; order Primates; family Hominidae; genus Pan; species Pan troglodytes. The sequence continues at coordinate 78,324,956 of NC_072403.2, read as the reverse complement.
TCACTGCAACCTCTGCCTCCATGGTTCTAGTGATTCTCCTGCCCCAGCCTCCCGAGAAGCTGGGACTACAGGTGCTCACCACCACACCCAGCTAATTTTTTTGTATTTTTAGTAGAGACGGGGTTTTACCGTGTTAGCCAGGATGGTCTTGATCTCCTGACCTTGTGATCTGCCCACCTCAGCCTTCCAAAGTGTTGGGATTACAGGCATGAGCCGCTGCGCCCAGTCAGTGGTTAGGATTTTAACCTACACAGCTTATATGTGTTATTTGTCCTGAATTATGCTTGATCTCATAGATATATGCATCTTCCAATAGATTTATGTGAACCTACTCAACTTCCTAAATTCACGCATATTAGGCAGTTCGGTCTATGTGGCTATAATATAACCTATGGTGAGATGCTCCATCCTACCAGGATCCAGTAGCTTGCCAAAAAGCCTTTTATGAATATTATATAGTTCCCAACAGATACTTTTAATACAGTAATTTTCAAACTTTTTAACCTAGAAGCTCTTCACCATCTTAAAAACCTTCAAGAACACAAAAGAGTTTGTGTTTAAGTGGATGATATAGTTATAGGCATATACCTGTAGATGTAGATATAGGTATGTTCCTTGTATTAGAAATTAAAATTAAGAAATTTAAAAAATATTTATTAGATAATTAACTTAAAATAATGATAGCAAAGTTATTACATGTTACCACAAATAATGGGTTCATGAAAAATAATTATACTTCCCAAAAGAACTTAATGATATGAGGGCCATTGTTTCACATTTTTGCAAATATTTTTTATCCGGCTTATTAGATGAGAGTTGGATCCTTGTAACATCAGCTACTACATCAGTCTGTTGTTATATAATGTCTTGATTAAACTATATGAGAAATATCTAGTCTCAAAATATGTAGTTCAAAAAGGAAGAATATTTTAGTGGTCTCTTCATATAATTTTGGATATTCTGCTTTGATCCTATACCAAAATTCAAGCTGCAGTTTTTCAAAGCTGAGTTGCAATTTGGAGCATGGCACAATGTTAATGACATTCCATGCATGGTTCTATAATGTTATGCAATAAGCACTTAGAAAATAATAATACAATGAGTTATTTAATGAGATCTTTCAACTATTGAGATATCCCATTATACAATATCAAAAACTCACATTAATTCATAACAATTGATCTCACTGGAAATTTTTTGAACTTTTAGGAAGCTATCAAGTTCACAGTTTCAGATACAAATTTCACAAAACTCTAATTTTCATTTGAACTCTCAATTGTTATCATGATTGGTAATAAGTAATGCTAAGTTATTCTTTCAGGTATGAAAAATGTCACATGATAAAATTAAGTAGTTCAAATGACTGCAAAGTAATTACAATATTTTGTACATAGTTAAACAGGTTATAAGAAAGAGTTCCAATATAGGCAACTATATTTTAATACTCTTATTGCGTTATATAGTTTTAAAAAATCAAGAAATATAAGCAGTTGATATAAATACATTTAGCTCTATAACATACAAATTCTGAATAAACATGTAAAGTAGTTGAATTCACAAATAACTAAACAATACTTGTAAATGTCCATCTACAGACACACATACATACACACACATAACATGAATATGGAAGATGCACATATTTGTGTTAATTTTGAGATTTGGGACTTTTTGAGGAATTTAAAAACCAAAAAAATTTTCTAAAGCAAGTTCAAAACTTGTGTCAAACTATTCAATTTGATCCATTGATTTTTTGGAATAAGCCTATTTATTAAAATTTGACACTGTTATATTTGTTCGATATTAACATGAGAGAATATTATACAGTCTTTGGAAACATTATTTTTCAATAGGTAAATTGTTCACTGTATTTGTGCATATGTGTGGAAAAGAAAGCACCTTATCAAATATCATCTCCTCAGAGAAATCCTCTGATATACGTAACAGTCATCCATAATCAGCCTTTGATGTTTCTTTAGTCAAAATGTGTTTCTCACCCATTGAAACTTAGATGAAATATCAAAATATTTTCCTCACTCAATGAAATTTAGTTTCTATGAAAAAATATGTTATATATTTTTTACCCTGTTTACCAAGCAGACATGCAGAACCTGGCACATTGTGGCCATTCCACAGGTAATTGTCATATTTATGAGTAACTGAAAATTAACAGGATATAAGGAAGGGATAAACTTTTATTGTGCTATCATTTTCTGAGGTTTTGTTTGGGCAAATTATTCTTCAAGACAATCTTTCCTATTGTAATCACAAAATTACATGTTTGAGTAAGAATAATCTGGAAAAGACATCCAGTACCTAAGGTTTTGTTTTCTTCTGTTTTACGTTTTCAGTTACTGTCAAATTGAAAACTATTCTAGCACTTAATGTAAGGGCTATTTGATAATACAGTGATTCCATATTCAAAACAGGCAATTAAAGTATTTTGGTGTTTACTCAATTTCTACTGTGTCTTCATTATTGCTTTTGTTTATTTTTTTATAGCAGACAATTCCTGTACCATGAGGACAAGATCCTCTATAGCTCTGGAATTGCCCTTCTGAGTACGCTTTCCAGAATGTGAATTTATTATTGATTGATAAGGCTGTGCTAGCGCATTTTTATGACCTAAAGCACTGTTCTTTTTTACTGTGCTTTACTCTATGGTAGTTTTACTGAAAAAATCCCAGATGGCACTGAGGCCCATTGTTAATTATCAAAAACTCTGACACATAAAGGATGAAACTTCACACAAATTGACAACCATTCTTGTTTTAGTTGTCTGGTCAAGTGGAAAAATGTTCAGATTCACTTGTTACTTTGCTGTAATCATTACTTTTTAATCACAAGATTATTTTTTAGTTATCACGAACACAAAATTCTGCCCTTAATTGTGTCTTCAATGTCCAGAGCAAACAAAATAATGTCTCAAGTTTATATCGCCATCTGCTATTCTGGCATTCAAGTTTTGATCTGTTACCTCCTTTAGAATCATGTTTCACTCTCCCTTACGTTCTATAGGAACTGTAACTGTCCCGTATGTTAAGCTGCATGAAGTGAGGGGAAGATCAACATACTAAAAGTGATCTGCCTCATTCCCTCCAGAATTTCCATGGTTTCATGAGCTTTGAGTTGTGTAGACAATGAAACATATTGAAGTTTGCATCAATTATAGTCAGTTGCCCTGGGGGAGGGTTTCTCACCCTCAGTCATGTTGGCATTTTTGTCCAGGTGATTCTTTTTTGTGGCATCTTGTCCTATGCATTGCAGGATGTTTAGAAGCATCTCTGACCTCTACAGACTAGAAGGACTAGCACTTACCCTCTTACGACAACCAGAAATGACTCTAGACATTGATTGCCAAATGTTCCATGAATGGCAAAATCCATCCCCTTCCAGTTGAGAATGGCAGTTTTAGGGAGTAAAACAAAACATACAACAATAACCATCATGACAAAAACATTTCATAATAACTACATCCCTCAAAATAAGGGCAAAAATCACTTAAAAGAAGTGCCATTGCTATCTCTTAGCTAACAGCATTCCTCAAGCTATGGGACCAACTACAGAAACAACGGTCTTGGTTTTTAAACTTTAATGAGCATTCTAATTATCAAAGTTCTTTAAACCCCACTTCTAAGAAACTCTGATTCAATAGTTTTTTGATGGACCCTGTCTAATAAGTTATTTGTTACCCAACCATGGGCACTACAGAATCACAGGCAAAATGAGTTAATGCATAGACACATTAAGAAATTAGATAAGGGTAGCAAAGACTCAAAATAAAGAATAATGAAGATGATCCAAGATGGAAGGGAAGGTTCAGAAAAAAATGCTCTACTTTTGTGGGAAGAAAGAAGTCTTTTTTTTCTTTTCCTATACACAAAAATGTCTCAACAAATAGCTTTAGCCTGTGTTTCTCTGGAATTAAATGCTTACTTAGATCCCTGAGGTAATTTAGAAGTACAAGCCATGCACAAACAATGAACAAAATCTTTGTGTGGAAAATTGTGGCTGTTACCTCAAATGGTAGTTTTAAATAAGGTTGTCTTGACCACATTTAAAATAACAGATGCTGAATTGGCTTTGATACAAAGGATTAGTTAGAAGCTGTATCTAGTCATTGCAATGGATTTTGATGTTAAAAAGATGTAACTGAGTATAGCATTGGCCAAGTTATTTTTTTCCATAGGATGTGAAACCTATAGAGGCTCTATATTGATTTTGCCTTGCCATTCTCAGGAAAACTTAACACTAGATCAGGAAGTGTTCACTGTTCCTTCTCAAACCTCTGCTGACACAGTCTCATCAGTTCTTTGCAAACAGAGGTTGCCAGACACAACCATTTCTGTCAGCTGAATAAGGAGTTCTTTTAAAAGAAACATTACCCAAATTGTTCCTTTCATGCTTCTTTTGCAAGCAAATACTTAGACTGAAATTTCAACAAAGATAACCAAGGCAACACTGAAGTGGATTTTTTGTAAGATGTTGGATGAAAATTGTAGGAAATGTTTTTATTCTGCAATGTGTTATTTCAAATTTAATAGTTTTGTTAAAAGGCAAACCCCATGAAGGCAGGGAAGCTTTTGATCTGTTTTGTTTACTGCTATGCCCCAGCAATTAAAACAGTTCCTAATGCCTGAAACATGGTGAATAAATATTTGTCAAATGCACAAATAAACAGAAACTCCGTGTGTTGAAATTAAAATGAGTGAATAACCCAACCTTTTCCTCAAGCATTTCTGAGTAGATGTAACTATAAATACATCTTGTTTTTTCCTAAGGCGAATCCCTGCATTTGTGCCCATCCCCTTCTCATCTACACAAAACATTCATTTTCCCCTCTCCCTCATGCTTCAGCATTGTTTTTCCTCTCTAGTAGAACATCAAGCTTGCACACATATAAGCTCTTTTATGTCCTACTTAAAAAAAAACTGCTATTATAAAAATTCTTTCATTCTTCCTTCATTCTCCAATAAACCTCAATTTCTCTTTCTCTTTACAAAAAGCAGTGTCTGCATTTTAAATTTTAATTCCTCCCTGCCTATTTCCTCTCGAAATTTCTCCAATAATGTATTTACCCTATGAGTTCACTGAAAGTGCTCATGTTAAGGTCAATAGACATGCCTTTTTTTACTTAACTGAATATGCAGTTCTCAATTCTCACCTGACTTGATTCATCAGAAGCATTTGACAAAATTGATTACTGTTTATCTAAAAACACTATATATTTGGCTGCTCGTATGCAGAATTACTGCTCCTTACTTTTGGTGATTTCTTCTCAATCATCTTTTCTTGGTTCTTCTCATCTATTTAAACTGTTAGATTTGGAATGCCCCAAGCCTCAGTTCATGGATTTCTTTACTTATGTATTTGCTTTCATTCTTAAATCTCATCTATTTTCCTGACTTTGAATACCACTGATACTGTCCACATTTTTATTAACAACAAAGAGTTTCCTTATGAATTCCATGCTGCCTAGTTGGGAAGCTCACCAAGAGCCTGCCTAAGTTCAGGTAAACTTTCGGACCATCTTAGCCTTCAGTTGACATCAGCCTACACAAAACGATGTAACACAGTTACCATAGCTTGCTGTCAGGATCCTTACTTCTTCCTTATCTGCAGATGTCCTAGTAGCATTTTTTTTTTTTTTTTTTGAGACAGAGTCTCACTCTGTCACCCAGGCCAGAGTGCAGTGGTGTGATCTCAGCTCACTGCAACCTCTGCCACCCAGGTTCAAGCTATTCTCCTGTCTAGGCCTCCCAAGTAGTTGAGATTACAGGCACCTGCCACCATGCTCAGCTTATTTTTGTATTTTTAGTAGACACGGGGTTTCACCATATTGGTCAGGCTGGTCTTCAACTCCTGACCACATGATCCACCTGCCTCGGCCTCCCAAGTGCTGGGATTATAGGTGTGAGCCACTGCTCACAGCCCAGTAGCATTTTTCGTAGCAGTTTGTATAGCTCAGAGGTAAGGAAACAGAATCATTTTCAGGGGGATGCAAGATCCACCCAGTGCTAAAAACCTCATATACCACAGGAACATTATTTTTTCTAACAATTCAAAAAGCATAGCTTCCAGGGTCTTTATAAGGGGAATGCCTAATTACCATACTCATTGCCATTGGAGAAGCATAACGCTGTGGCTTCTCTTAGTTATTGTTTTCCCAGTAAAAAGGCAGTTTGTCAATCATAGATTTTTAGGCCATAGCAGTGTTATTTTCCAAAACCCATCATTGAAACACCTACAGTTAAAAAAAAGAAAAAGAAAAACTTTAAGTTTATTGAATTTGTTACAACAAGGATACACCTAAGAATCAGTGGAATGTCTCAAAAAGGAAGAGTTAAAAAAAGGATGCTAATAGAATTTTGATGTCTAAAATAGTCTTAGTAGGGATTTGTCAATTTTTGCAAACTAAGATGTTGCTGTACTGTAACACGGTCTTCTCTTTAGGACATATGAGTTCACACAGAGTTTTTGTTAGTTCAATTTGTTCTTAGTCCCATTTTGCAACATACAGGGCTGAAACTCGTTGGTGTTAAAACAGTTAGAGAATCTGTGATGTAACTCATGATTTTGGTTTGGTACATTTATCTGTTTTGTGTGCCCTACTGTAGTACATTTTGAAGTGTTATACTTTTGGTTTCAATTTTCAGTGTATCATCTTTTTTTTTTTTTTTTTTTTTTTTTGAGACAGTCTCACTCTGTCGCCCAGGCTGGAGTGTGGTGGCACGATCTCGGCTCACTGCAAGCTCCGCCTCCCAGGTTCATGCCATTCTCCTGCCTCGGCCTCCGGAGTAGCTGGGACTATGGGCGCCCGCCACCACGCCCAGCTAATTTTTTGTATTTTTAGTACAGATGGGGTTTCACCATATTAGCCAGGATGGTCTCGATCTCCTCACCTCATGATCCTCCCACCTCAGCCATTAGTAACACCACTAGCATATTATTCTCATCAGGTTCTCAGGGAAACAGAAGTAGAGAGCAAAGCATAAGTCAAATTCTTTTCCCAAACAGGAAAACTTTAGTTAACCCGTTTCTACAATATCAGACTGCCTGCTTTACATTTCTCTCTAGAGGTAGATCCCAAAGTCAGCTTAAACTTAACATTTCCAAAGTTAACTATTTTTCCCCCACCAGAAAGTAAACAAACTAACAAACAGCCAAGTCAAACAAAGCACATAACCATCCAAAGACTGCTGCTTCCACAGTGCTGCATACTGCATTCATGGAAAGCCCACGCTTTCAGCTTTGCAACTTAAAAACTCAAAACCCCCTTGGTTTTCTGTTTTTCTCATAACTCATATTCAGTTGGGTAGCATATTCTATTAGCTTTATCTTCAAAACAAATCCAGAATTCAATCACGTTTCATAATTTGTTTTGCCTGGATGCTTACAATATCATACTAACTGATCTTTTACTCCAAACTTCTCCTTCAGTGTGTTGGAGACATGGTGACCACGGTGATTACTTTATAGTTATCTCACTCTCCTCAGAAGGTTCTGGTGGCTTCCCTTGTCACTTAGAGTAAAATCCAAAGTTCTAAAAATGACTTTCAAGGACCTAGGGAAAATTGCCTTCATAATGTCTTTAACCTTCTAATTTTGGCAATAATAAAGATTGAAATAACAGGGCTGCATACAGCTGATGAAAATAGAGAAGCCACTAGGTGCTCTTTGAGCTCAGATGGCCTCATAATACATGTATTAATCATCTCTTCAGCCAAACTTGCAATATTTCTGAGAATACTGAGCTTGCATTGTTGAAGATAGAATTTTATCACGGAGGGTCAGCAATAAAGCTTTTATATCCACATGGTTTGTAAAGGTAATTTTCTGAGGGGCAAGCAGATTGTTTCGGCTTCTGGTCTAAAACTAGGCTTTCTTCACATACCAGCATAATAATGGTGGATCTATGGGCTTCCATAGAAACCATAACATATTGTAAGTATGGCCTCCATTATTTTCTGCATGTAGATCTTAATGAACTATTGCTGGAGAGAACATGAAGCCTCTGACAATCCACCTATGACTAGGTTACACTGTATATACTATATCATGAGCATTTTTCATGTCGATACATAAACGTGGCCCCAGGCCATGTCTGAACAGTAGAATTCTACCTGGCTGAACAATTCACTTGGTATGATTTGTTGTGACCTGTCTACATGATTCTCTAGCAATGGATGTCTTAATGAGCCACAGCAAACTGGATGAGCCAATTCATAGTTGCTTTCACCTACCGTACCCATGACCTCAATTAAAGTTATGGATTGCTTCTAAGCATTGCTCATTGGTAGTGACTCAAACAATAGCGTAAAATGTTCTCATTAATCCCTTGATCAAATTGAGAACATATATATCAGACATTTCTGCACTGAAGGTATTACTTTACCTATGGAGATATTGCATAATTTGGTTGACTGTAATTGCTGCCATCTGCATTCAATTATCTAATTAGTAATTGCTACCACATATGCTACCACTTACATAAAAAAACTAGCAGTGCTTTAAACCCTGCATTCAAAACTTCAGAATGAATTTCAGAATGTTGCAGTGTGTTTTGCTTGAAAAACACATTGTCAATTGCTATGTATATATGCCCCAGGATAAGAAATAATAAAAAAGTTAACCTACTATTTAGTTCACGTAAAATTATTGAAAACAAAAATTGAAAATAAAAGTAGTAAAGAAAAACACATATAAAAATAAACTTTAAATCAATCTCAACATCACATTAACAATCTATAACACAAAGGTTTCACCCCTTTTAACTATAAAAGAAAATTAAGGAGTTATTAGAATATCATGTTTTTCTTTTTTATCATTCATTTATTGAATGAAAATTAATTGAGAACAATTTTATACAAAATACTCAATTTAAAGATCATAGAAAAGATAAAAGACAATTTTGACTATAATATAGATGGCACCAATGTACACAATTAAATTACAAACTATAACGTAATACCTTGAAAGAATTAGTGACAAAGATTCTCTCCTTGACTAAACTCTTCTTGGGTTCCTCTGAACTATCTTCTCAAGTCGGCTATGACTTTTGGGCTTTCATATTCACCTCTGCATTGTCCAATGTAAATCAGTTTAACACGAGTTTCTCATCTCCCATATCCAATCACCCTCCATATCTGATCAGGTTTCTCATCCTCCACCGTTCCCCATGTGATATCTGACCATGCAGACATGACTTTAGTAAGAAGTCTGTTGTCTGCTTAGCCAGAATCCCCACTTACCCCTCATGTTTTCTCCTGTGAATTTTCCATCCACGGTTCCTCACCCAGCTCCTTGGCTATAATTTACCATTTTCCTTGCTGTTCAAAGTTGGGCCAGATTTTTCTTTCCTAATACAAAACTTCACAGTAGCTGTCTCCCTGTGTACCTATCACAATAGTCCCCACTAAGTAAAGTTTACCTTAGCAGGTGTTAACAAGTATCATGATTATTTTTTCTTTAGCACTGCTAAGCACTATTATCATTGTAGTGGAGATCAGTTTTAGTTCTGTAGAGAAATACACAATTAAACTGATGGTGCAAAAGTTCAATTCATTCTTGAAGAATAGATAAGATTACTTAGAAATAGGGACAAATGAAGGTTGCTGCACGTAGAGAAAACAGCAAGAACATGGGTGATCGGTTTACATTAGTGATAGTGAGCCACGTGTTCAGGCTAACATCTTAACGTGACATTCAAACAATGAAAGTTTGACAGTCTACAAATAAAATGCTGATTGTTCTAAAGGTTTCTCTTCTTTATTTACACTGTGTTTTGGGAAAATATAAAAAATACACAGTTGACATTTTGAAGTTCAGTACAATGTATAATACAAAACCTAATGACTGTCAAAAATCCTTGGGAACAGTGACATAGATTCTTTTTTCTTTAGTTTAAATTTATTTTTCTTTTTTGTTGGCATCTACTTATACAATTCTAGTATATCATAGCTTTATTCTTTGACTCCAGTATTTCTCCATTCTAATACATATTTTATGCAACCTCCTGATTAATTATTTTGAAAATAATTTGTGCAGGTTTTATTTATAGGACAACTAGTTATTAATCACCTACTGTGTGGCAGCTTCTTTGTTAAGTACTGGGAGAATCATGACCCTTGTTGACCATACGTTATGCAATTTGAACAATGCAACTCTCCTAAGCAAAAAACCAATATGGCTTTTTTTTTTTTTTTTTTTTTTTTTTGCCTAGCGCAGTATTTTCTAAAACGTATTCCATACCAAATCAGAATATCCCGGAAATGTGTATTTTTAACAAGTTCATTCAGTATCTTCCTAAAAGCATGTTGAAGAAAAATGTCTGTTGGTTTGACTTCATTTACTGTTTCATCTAAATTAATATATATAGTTAACTTATAGTGTTTTTTTTAACTCATCTCTTCAAATCACTATCAAGGAGTGAAATATTTGTATGCATACTTCATTCAATCCAATCATCACAGACCCCAATCTTTCCTTTTTATATTATTACCTAGTCTTCAAAAGCTAGCTCAGGTAAAATCTGTTCATCATAATTTTCCTTACATAATTAAGGCTAAACTAGACCTTTGCACATTTTAGACTTTTATATACAATGAGGCATGACAATATATTGTCTATATTAATAAAAAAATCCAATGTCAGTATTGGTAAATGGTTTTAAAAATCAGTGTGTAAATTCCAGCGAAAGATAAAGCTGAAAGATGATGCTGAAAGTCTTACATAGATGGGAATGATAAGATCGAATAGTAATCATTCGGTTTTACAATAAGTAAAGTTCTTATGTTTGAAAATGAATATTAAATGGTAATCTACATTCTTAATTGGCCCTAGATTCCTAGAGCCAGTTGCTTTGCACACAGCAAAACCAAGAGAGTACAACATTAAATTTAAATAGAACCTTCTAACATAAGCAGAAATGTATTAAACACAAGGCAGGAGAAGAGTTAAAAGAAGCACTCTATTTGATGACAATGAGGCAAAATTTCAAGTAATCTGGAAGAGCAACAATAGCGAGAAACCTAAGGGCACTGCTGTGGATTTAATTGTGTCCTCTCAAATTCCTATTTTGGAGCCCTAACCCGCAATGTGATTTTATTTGGGGAAAAGGCTGTTACGAGATACTTGGAATTAGACCTGGTCACGAAGGTGGGATTATCATGATGGAATCAGTGTCTTTTCAAGAAGAAACAGCTGGGCGCGGTGGATCACGCCTGTAATCCCAGCCCTTTGGGAGGCCGAGGTGGGCGGATCACCTAAGATCAGGAGTTCAAGACCAGCCGGACCAACATGGAGAAGCCCCATCTCTACTGAAAATACAAACAAATCAGCCGGGCATGGTGGCACATGCCTGTAATCCCAGCTACCCAGGAAGCTGAGGCAGGAGAATCGCTTGAACCCGGGAGGCAGAGGTTGCAGTGAGCCGAGATTGTGCCATTGCACTCCAGCCTGGGCAACAAGAGCAAAACTCTGTCTCAAAAAAAAAAAAAAAAAGAAGAAGAAGAAGAAACAGCAGAGAACATGAATTCCAGCTTTCACTCTCTCTTCCTGTCCTTCTCTACCTCTCTCTTTCTCTATTTTTTCTCTCTCTCTCTGCTATGTGAGGACATAGCAAGAAGAGGGTCTGCAAACCAGGAATAGGGTCCTCATCAAAATCTGACAACGCTGGCACCTTGACCACGGACTTCAGCCTCCAGAACTGTGAGAAAATAAATTTCTGTTGTATAAACTATCCAGTCAATGAAAGCTTATTATGACAGCCTAGACAGAGTAATATAGGTAAATGCAACTCCAGACATACCAGGATGAGCCCCTATTTCAACTGTGCCATATGCTCTTTAAGATAAAATCATTAAACCAAAACTAGATAACACCCATAGACAAAACTACTCCAGACGCTGTAAGAAAAAAATATTACCTGAATGGAATGGGAAGAAAAAATATCTCACTGGACATTAGGAGAGACACACTTTCAATTAGAAAGGAATTGCAGAAAATTATGGAGCAATGATACTGTATCTTTAACATCATACTAAAAAACAAACTGAAAATTAGTTTATACTCTGATAACAGATTAACATGTATTGATTTAAGTTCTTGAATGTTCTGCAGAAAAGTATTAGAATAAGAATATACTTGAATTTTCAATGTTTTTGCTTTTATCTCAAAGTGCAAACCACATAGTAACTAACACCTTTGATCAAGTTTTAATGCATTTAACTTATAATTTAATTTGTGCTACTGAAATATTTCTTATAAATGACACAAGGTGCTATTTCCATTTCTTTCTTCAGTATTAGTAGGTTAGCATTTGATGTTTAGTTTTACCTCTGAAACAAAACAGATGTTTGCTAAAGTGTACATAAAATTTAAAGCCTCATACAGTGTAAGGAATTGTTTTAATTATTATAAAAGTGTTTTCAGATGTAAAGTTGCCTTTGGGGGTAAAAATTCTATATAATGACATCTAAATTACTCTACTTTTTCTAAAGACAAAGAGCAGCTTATGGTGGAAATCTTATGAAAAATATCTGAAGATAAAGCACAAGATAATAAATTAGGCTCTAAAAATGCTATATCCTGATTACAACTTGTGATATTTTGCCCAGGATTTGAAAGAATCTAAAATATGCACAACCATGCAGTCAGCATTATTTCTTGCAGAAGAAATAAGTCATCCCCAGTTGGCAAAGTGGTACAAATAAGTATAGTAGCTATAAATCATGTATTCTGTTAAGAGAAACAACTCTAGGGAGGTTGGAAATATACTCTATTTGGAGAAACAAATTAAGTGCATGGGTTGAAATAATTGGTAATGTTTCTCCCGTGTTTAATGGGTTTCTTTTTCACGTGATAATCCAAAGAAAGTATGATTCCTTTTAGTCTGTTTTTTTATACAGGATCTTTCATTTTTTGTAATCACGTGTATCATAGCTTTTCACCTTTATGCATCATGTCTTATGTTACAAAAGTGTATTGACTGGATAGTATCAAAATGAAACAAGTATTATGTTCATGAATCAAAATAAATTGAATTAGAACAAATTGTGCTTGTTGAAAAATTACTCATTCCTAAAGTAAGTGAGGCTGCAAAAGGAAAAAAGGGTAGTGGAGTGGGAAGTGTATTGTAACTAATAAATTCTACACTAGTGAACATGTTGAAGTTAAATTCTAAACTTGATGAATCTGAAAACAATGTTGGAACAAGCTACATGAGAAATAAACTCTTGAATTAAATTATATAAAGGGAATAAAGAGAGAGAAAATGATTAACATTATATTTCTGTAAATTTATTTTTACATTGATTTGTTCCTCCTTTCTAACTGGAGGCAAGTTTTAACTAGTAACGTACAAATATGAGGAGTCTAGGTGTTTTTTTTTTTTTTTTGGCCCAAAGACACCCAAAGCTAACTATCAATATTTTGCACTTACTCTGAAGTGTTCATTTTATTTTAGTTCAACACTTCATTGTCATTATTTACCTGAGTAATTCAAGAACCATGAAGATCAAGAAGTTTATAAAAATTTTCCACATCGTGGTAATTAAACTACCTCTTCCCCAGATTACACACTTGATTAAATCATGGCAGCAAAACATTTTTTTCTCCAATTGATGAGGCCATATTCATGCTATATCTTTTATTTTAAGAAATAAAATAATCAATTATTTTTTAAACTAATGTGGTTTTCTGGCAGTACTTAATAAAATTTTCTTTATCAACTACTTCGGCAAACCAAAAACATTAGAAAAACATCTGAGTAAAATTATAAAAAATTATATAAATATTGTTTAGTTGGCAGTGGGTTTGAGGGCAAGTATTGGTATATGTGCGTGGTCCATGCGTATTTGTGTATGTTTTAAAGGAGAATTAGAAGAAGAGAGGAAAAAGACTTATGGAATTATGTACTACTGAATAAAATTTTAAAATTCAAAGTTTAAATCACTTTATTTCATGCATAAGAGAAAGACATAAATAGCTTAAACAACTTGCAGTTTGTAAGTGCTTGCATTTAGTTTTCTACTCTCTAATGGTTTTCAAAAACTATGGAATTTTACCAAAACAATACTGGGAAAAGACCTCATGAAGAGCAATGTCTTGAATGAAGACACTTACCTAATATCTTCTGTCCCTGATGTAATTAAGAAAAGAAAGGGAAGTGGCTGGGCTTTGTTTTTTTACATCAGCTTAACTTTGTAATAAAGAACTCTTTTCATTTAGACTTTTTATTTATTTATAACAATTTGATTTAAATTAACTAATTCTACAGGAATGTTAAGGAATCATGGCAGGATATCACTAAAAGTATCAGGGAATTACATGTTGCTAAGGAACAATAGTAGCCACCATGAAGTGGCAACACTCACATCTCTTCCCATAACCACCTAATTTCTTTGCAAGTGGTTTTGCTGTGTTTTATTTGAGTGCACTGAAATTTTCAAATTTGCCGCATAATATTAAATGACTGCAAGTTGCTTAATTCTTGATAGGAAAGTGTCCCAGTAAATTAGGAAACTGGGTTAAGAAATCATGTGAGGCACTTCCTAGCAATGCTTTGTGCATCTGCTTGCTGCTGGAACTGATTGGAGAGTTTGTAATCTCCTACACTAGTGCTTTACTTATTTTTGTCTTTTACATTGTTTTTATTATTGATTATTAAAATATATTCATTAAAATTCACACTGTGATGTATAGTTCTATTGGCTTGGCAAATGCACAGTATGTGCCCTTCAATATAGGCATGATAAAAAAGAGTTTCATTACATTAAAATTTTTTCTGTGCATTCCATTTGTAGTCAAATGCTGCCCCTTATTTTTACCGCTGGCAACCACCAATCTACTTTCAGTCCCTATAGTTTTGCCATTTTTAATGCCAGACAAATATAATCAGATAGTATATCGCCTTTTGGGTTTTGTTCCTTGCACTTAGCAAAATGCATGTTGCTGCTTGTACGAATAATTTACTACTTTTTATTGCTATGAGTCATTCTAATGTATGCATGTATCAGTTTATGTAATCAGTGGTTGAATGACATATGGTTTTTGGGTTTCCAGAATGATTAACAATAAAGCTTTTGTAGGCTGGGTGCGGTGGCTCACGCCTGTAATCCCAGCACTTTGGGAGGCCAAGGTGGACGGATCACGAGGTCAAAAGATCGAGACCATCCTGGCTAACACGGTGAAACCCCGTCTCTACTAAAAATACAAAAAATTAGCTGGGCGTGGTGGTGGGTGCCTGTAGTCCCAGCTACTCGGGAGGCTGAGGCAGGAGAATGGCGTGAACCCGGTAGGCGGAGCTTGCAGTGAGCCGAGATTGTGCCACTGCACTCCAGCCTGGGTGACAGCGTGAGACTCGGTCTCAAAAAAAAAATAAATAAATAAAATAAAGCTTCTGCAAACATTCAAGTACAGATTTGCGTGTGTAAATATATATTTTCATTTCATCTCCAGCAAATATCCTGGAGTGGACTACTGAGTTACATGTTCAGTGTATATTAATTTTGCAAGACACTACAAAACTGCTTTCCAAAGTGGCTGTGTAGTTTTGCACTCCCGTCAGCAAAGTAGGAGAGTTTCAGGTATTTTGCATCCTTGCAAGTCCTTGGCATAGTCAGTTTTATTTTGGTTTTAGTCATTTTAATAATTGTGTATTAGCATTTTATTGTTGTTATTTGTATTTTTTTATTTTCCTAAAAATTTATATTGTTTAGTACTATTGTGAGTGTGAGATTGATAATTTCTAGCTCTCTGTGTTCTGATACATGCCAGAATTTTTCAAGTGTTGCTTTTAACTGTTTTCTTAATGCAGAACATGAAAATAAAGTTTATCTGAGGAGAAGTTCAGCATTTAAAACATCACTAGACCTTTAAATTAATGTTGATAAACATTGAAAGTGATAATATCATCAATAGTCAAAAAGTTATATTTTGTCATTATTTCTGATGTGAGGATATTTGTGATATACTTAATCTTATGTTATAATTGTTCATTTAAAAAATTAATTCCCCAGCTGTAGCAAAAATATACATGAGAATTTTACTCTGATAAGGAAGTAGAAAGTCACCAGATGAAATATTGCTTGGATCCAAACCCTGAGAGCAAGCCAAATAAACTACAAAATCAAAGTTAAAAAAATCCATTAAAAAAAAACACAGAAATCTAAATGAACTAAATTCCAGGAAATAATATCCCTCTTCCAGGAAAGAACAGACCTGTGGCATAATGATTGGAAAGGAAGGAGTTCGATTCTTCATTTACAGAGGACATGCTTGTGTACAGACATTATTATTTCAGATCTTCAAATGCGAATTAGTAAATTATTATTGCCTGGTGGCAGAAAACAAAGTCGGAATGCACAATCTTTTGCATTACTATATTTTAGAAATAAAATGGAAAGTGAAAACAAATACCATTTGCAATAATTTTAAAAGCATACCAAATTGCTATGAAAAATATAATAAAATGTGTTCAAGATCTATGCATTAATACCACGACATATTGCTTAGAGAAGTTAAAGAAGACCTAAATAATGCTGACTTACACAATGGTATATGGGATGTACTTGGTTTGAAAGACTCAACAAATTTAAGTCATCCATTCTTCCCAGGAATATTTATGGTTTCAATGCAATCTCAATAAAAATACTAGCAGACTTTTGAAGAAATTTATATGCTAGTATTAAAATTTATATAAAAATGTAAATATTTAAAAGAGCCCAAATAATCCTTAAAAGGAACAAAAAGATGTCTTACTTAAGTTAAAAATTTACTATAATTTATAATAACCAAGGAAACTTATTATTCATGAAATAATAGACCAAAGATCTATGAACAGAATAGATTCCAAAAATAAATCTGAAGATTTATAGTTAGCTAATTTTTGACTAAAATGTCAGGTCAACTTAATGAGGAAGATAAAGTACTTTTTACATTTAGTACTGAAAAAATTGCCTGTCTGTAGTAACATAATAAATAAGTATAAAGTAAATACTCTATCCTGCTCTATACACAAAAAATAATTTGAGATAGATTATACTGCTAAATGTAAATACTAGAGAATATTTTTAGAATAAGCAAGATAATATATTTGAAGCCTTTGGCTAGGCAAACATTTCTTAGATAAAACATAAAAAGCACTAAAAAATTGATTAGATTTTTATTAGAGTTAAAAACTTTCTGCTCATTAAATGACATCTAAATGAAATTGGATAGAAAAATTATACACTGAATTTGTTTTCATAAATGCATCTTTTAAAAGCCTTTAATCCATAAAATACGAAGATCAAACTAAATGTGTTGGGAGCAAGCCCCCCAAAATCTGGCCATAAACTGGCCCCAAAACTGGCCATAAATAAAATCTCTGCAGCAGTGTAACATGTCCATAATGGCCATAACGCCCAAGCTGGAAGATTGTGGGTTTATGGGAATGAGGGCAAGGAACACCTGGCCCGCCCAGGGCGGAAAACCGCTTAAAGGCATTCTTAAGCCACAAACAAAAGCCTGAGCGATCTGTGTCTTAAGGCCATGTTCCCGCTGCAATTAATTCGGCCCATCCCTTCGTTTCCCTTAGGGGATACTTTTAGTTAATTTAATATCAATAGAAACAATGCTAATGACTGGCTTGCTGTTAATAAATACGTGGGTAAATCTCTGTTCCGGGCTCTCAGCTCTGAAGGCTGTGAGACCCCTGATTTCCCACTTCACACCTCTATGTTTCTCTGTGTCTGTGTGTGTCTTTAATTCCTCTAGCGCCGCTGGGTTAGAGTCTCCCCAACCAAGCTGGTCTCGGCAAGTGGCGCCCTTTTGTGGGGGCTCGAATCCAGGTCGAAGCGTCGCCGGAGCGATGGTTGGAACGGAAAACTAGCTGGAGGACACCCGAGTACGCTTAAAGCAATCCCCCTGGTGAGTAAGAAGGGGAGCTCAGAAGCGTCAGGGTAACGATGGGGCAAGTTTGGGGTCTGGTTCGTTTCACCAAGCTAAATGCCCATCAGTGACAGATTGGATAAAGAAAATATGGCATATATACTCCATGGAATGCTATGCAGCCTTGAAAAATGAGATAATGTCCTTTGAGGGAACATGAATGGAGCTGGAGGCCATTATCCCCAGCAAACTAATGCAGGAACAACAACAACAAGAAAAACAAAGTCCGCATGTTCTCACTTATAAGTGGGAACTAAATGATGAGAACACATGGACACAGACAGGAAAATGGACATGGGGCCTACTGGAGGAGGAGGGAGAGGATCAGAAAAAACAACTATTAGATATTAGGCTTAGTACCTGGGTGACAAAATAATCTGTACAACAAACCCCTGTGACACGACTTTACCTATGTGAGAAACCTGCACTTGTATCCCTGAACCTAAAATTGATGTTTAAAAAAAAATTATTTAAAAAATTATTAAAACTTAATAAGAACAAAAAATTCAGTTGAAGCTGGGTAGATTTAAACAGGCACTTAACCAAATAACTTGTATGAATAACAAAAAATATATGAAAAGGTATTTTGTTATTTAGTTCATCAAGAAAATACAAATTAAAATCACAATGAGATACCACTAATCTCCTACTAGAATGGCAAAAATAAAAAGAATAGACAATTTTTAAGTTGTCAGAATTTTGAAATATTTTCTAGAATATGGATCCACCAAAACACTCATAATTTGCTGATGGGTATATTTCATTATGTAGCTATTTGGATAACTGTTTGGCAGTTTCTAATAAAAATAAACATGAATATAGCCAATAATTTATCAGTACTTACACCAGGAATAAAAAAAGTGATTAAAACAACTTGGGAAATAGTAGATATAACAGACTTATTTTTAATAGCATTAGACTAAAAACAACTTTAATTTCCATCATCAGGATGATGAACACATCCTATTTTAGTCATAAGTGAAATATTACTCAAATATTCAAAGGTATGAACTAATGTTACAAGATGAATAGTTTCAAATATAGTATGTTAAGGAAAAGAAGCCAGACACAAAAAGCCAGATTGTTATTTCAAGGACATTAAATCTAAGAACAGGCAAAATTAATCTATAATTTTAGGAATATGAAATTATTTGCCTCTTGGAGAATAGAGAAGAAATAGACTGAAAGAAGCAAGATGTAACTCTGGGAATATGGAAACGCCCTATCTCTTGTTTTGAGTCATGGTTACCTTAGGTTATACAACTATTAAAATTTGCCAAACCAACAGGTGAAATATGCGCATTTTATTTTATGTATTTTAAAAGATTTTAAATGTTAATGAAAGAAAACATATTTGTAAAAAACAAAAGCAAAACAATAATTGTGCTCTTATTAGCCTTTTGTTTTGCTATTGTACTTCAATTTTGGAAATGTGTCTCCATCATTAAGATTATTATCTTTAGATCTTATTTGTAGAGTGTTTCTGCATATGTGACATAGACCATTTTCTTCAACAGACCGTCTTTGTAAAGTCTGATTTATTTTATGTTTTCTAGTTTTATTTCTAATTGACAGATAATAATTGTACATATTTATGGAGTACAATGTGATGTTTCTATACATACATTCATTGTGGAATGATCAAATCATTAAGACATTTAAAATTGAGCTTAAAATTGTATTTTCAAAATTACCTCCCTGTAATCAATTCTTTACACAATTCCTTGGTTGGTGGGTGAGGGGAAGGATCAGAAAGTATAATTAACACAATTTTTAGTTGTAGCCATTAGGATTAAACTGTTTCTTAAATCTGATTTAAATACTACAGAATTTTCTTCTTTCTTTTTTTTTTTTTTTTTTGAGATGGAGTCTCGCTCTGTCACCAGGTTGGAGTGCAGTGGCCCAATCTCAGTTCACTGCAACCTCCACCTCCCAGGTTCAGGCAATTCTCCTGACTCAGCCTCCCGAGGAGCTGGGACTACAGGCACGCACCACCACACCTGGCTAATTTTTGTATTTTTAGTAGAGACGAGGTTTCACCATGTTGGCCAGGATGGTCTCAATCTCCTGACCTTGTGATCTGCCTGCCTCAGCCTCCCAAAGTGCTGGTATTATAGGAGTGAGCAACCGAGCCTGGCACATAATTGCAAACTTTGATTACCACGTTTACTGATTGAGTCCCTCTTCTAATGCTTAGTGTTTGTATTTCTTTGGTTTGTTTCTTTCCCCTGACATCCTCAACTACACTCTTATTGATGACAGTGATAGTATATCAATTTCTGTTTCCCTTATTACCTGATCAAAATAAATGACCTATGTTATAAGCTAAATTTATTTAGTGTTAAGTACTCCAGGATTTAGATAGAATAACATAATATATGAATAATATAATATTTATCTATCTTCAGTACTTTCTTAAAAATTTCAGTGTTATCTTTCCAGGCATTTTTGACAATGGCAGTTTATTAATTTTTCTTTTGATTGTCTTAGTGTAGAACACTTGGTCACAATGATAGGGTCTGGGGACTTGATGCTATGTTTGGTTTTTCTATGAACATATTCTCTTAAATCGGTGTGTAATTATATGACACATAGCATAGGATGACTATGTGTGTGTGTTGAAGAGGGTGGAATATGGAGATTTGTGAGGAGGGCAGCATTTGTCTCCAGGGCTCCTATGTTTTCCTGGCAGGGAACCCAGCTGCCTGCAGCTCTGGTCTTTACAACTTTTGGTCTAAAGTGAAACAAAGAACAATTTTGAAATTCCATATGAACATGTCAGGAATAAATGATGACTGTACTAGGCCATATGATCTACTATTCTCAAAGGTCAAGGGGGTATTACTATGATTCATGTTCTTGCTGAACACACAGAGCTTTCCCAAGGAGTAGTTCTCAAAACAAAAGCATCACAAAGAAAAGTGATAAAGGAATCAAAAATACAGGAATCAAAAAAGAAGGATTGGAGAGCGGATTAACAATGGATGTGCACTATTAAGTATGTTTTCTAGAGGAAGCACTGGCTATTTTTCTGTGTCCTCCAATTTTTACTAAAATCCTTGTTCTTATGTACTCTGGCCCCTCCCTTGCCTTTTATCTTTGTTCTACTTGGGTTTGGAGAAAGCTGTCTTCTTCAGAGCTCCATATCACTGGCTTCCTGATAAATTTGGCCAATGGAAGACACTGAGGGGGAAATGGCAAACAGGGAAAAGGGAGAAGACTGAATGTCTCTCCTTCTGTCTTTGCCTCCTAAAGTCACTTCATCATCTCTGAGGTGCTGGCTTCCATGAGCAAGGCTTATCAAATTTCTAGCTTCTGTTGGATAATGTTGGCACCTGGGCACTAGTAACACTGCCTAACCTACTAGTTTCTCCAGTCTAAAATAGTAGGCTGTGTTGCTGCCAATCTTACTGTAGCTGTTAATCTCAAGATCGCTTCACAGTCCCATTTGGTTTAATATAATAGTTCTTTTATCAAGTATAGTCATTTCAAACAATTAAATGTCCTATTTTTCTCATTAGATTGTGACTTATGTCTATTTTATTCTATCAGAATCTTCACCATTCTTCAAAGTCCACTTTAAATGCTTTTCTTGCTTTTTTTAATTAAAAAAATCAACTCTCTTTTTTTACTACTTTGTTCTTCTATTTATACTCAACACAATTTCATATTGATGATAGTTTTATGCAAGCTTGTCTATTTTAAATGGCTATTTGTAGAGAACTATGTCTCATTTATCTTTGTATCTCCCAATATGCAAAAATGTCGAAGATGTAACATCTCTCCCACCGTACTTTCTCACATGTATTATGTAACTGACAAATGTTTGTTTCAGTGAAGTAAAATAAATATCCAGGATGTGCTATGTCATAGATGAAAAAATCAGAAAACAGTAAATTTGGGGATTCTTGAAGACAGAGACAGTTATAAACTGGATTATAGCAAATTTTCCATTAATGTATTAATATAATTTGTACTATAATTTTGCCTGGAATAGTGCTGGTTTATGCATATTTCCCTGTCTAATTAAGTACTTCATTTCATTCTCTACGGTATCTAATTTTGGACAATAAAAGTATACATTATCATAGTTGTAACCTAGACTACCAAATGCAAGAAAAAAATAGTTTATATACCAAATAATATTTTTTATTAACCTTTTTTTTTTTTCTTGAGTTGGACTTTCACTCTTGTTGTCCAGGCTGAAGTGCAATGGCACAGTCTCAGCTCACCGCAACCTCCGCCTCTCAGGTTCAAGCAATTCTCATGCCTCAGTCTCCTGAGTAGCTGGGGTTACAGGGCCCCACCATTATCCCTGGCTAATTTTTGTATTTTTAGTAGGGACAGGGTTTCACCATGTTGGCCAGGTTAGTCTCAAACTCCTCACCTCAGGCCATCCACCCACCTCGGCCTCCCAAGTGCTGAGATTACAGGTGTGAGCCACCGCACACAGCCCCAAATAATATTTTTTAAATCATGAGGCCCAGGACAAAGTTCAAGAATGAACAATGAGAAAGGAAATGACTTGTCGGGTTTCTTATTTGTTCTTTTTCAAGACTTTTGAGGCTGTTAAGTAAATAAACCTGAGTAAACTGAACTGAGAGACTCAAATTATCACGTAAATAATTCTTATAAAGAATATCTTCTCATCACGGTAAGCTGGAATTGTGCACTTGCCTGACCAGTATATGGTAGATGACTCAGGCTGAGATGGAACATTGGAAAAATAATAAATAAGAGAAAATGGGCAGTGAGCATCAGACAGTGGGAGAATTTATTTACCTAATGAGGCATGGATGTTCAGACAGAGGCAAGGCAAAGAATGGCAAGTGCAGGTACTCACTTCTATAAATATAATTACCATATTAAATTAGCTTCCTTAAGATGCATACTAATACTTAATATGCTAGTAAAAGTCACTGTTACATTCATGGTTTTTATTTTCCCTTAAGCTGGAAAGCAAATGAAGGCTCATATTTCCTGAAAATTAATCTGTAACTATCATCTCTGGGAATTAGGCTGATTTCAGTCATTCATCACAGATTGATTGCTTACAAAAAAGATTAGCATGATGCTAAATACCTGGCATACAGTGTTGAATAAAGCAGGCATGATACCTGCCATTTTAGAGCTTTACATCTCTTGAAAAAAAACAGGCATTAAACCAAAAAGTAAAGCAAAAATATGTGAATACAGAATATGAAACTCCACTTTGCATTTACTTTCAGTTTTTAACCCTCACAGAGCATGTTTGGAATGCCATTCAGATTTAGGAATAAGAATAATGAAATTAGAATCATTTTTCAAGCTAGTGCTATTTCTGCATGGACCCAGTTTATTACGTAGTTCTTTATCATAGGCCGTGACCTTGAGTTTACAGAAAGAAGGAAAGGAGAAAAAAATCATTTAGAAATATCCTGGCTGTATTACAAATTCATAGAAGGAATTAAAATCAATGAAAGTTATTGGCAAAAAAGAATACAGCAATAAAGATTTCCCAGGCTTCTACATGAAATCAGAATGAACGTTAAGAACAACAGCAGCCAACATCTGCCATGGTACTCCCAGGTTGTCTGAAGTCACAAAGAAACAGAAACCTATTTTAAGATACAATTTGATGGAAATAAGATGTCCTTTGTTCAGAGTCAAAAATAATATATCTAGATTTGACAA
This sequence comes from Pan troglodytes, assembly GCF_028858775.2. Classification (NCBI taxonomy): domain Eukaryota; kingdom Metazoa; phylum Chordata; class Mammalia; order Primates; family Hominidae; genus Pan; species Pan troglodytes. Next base: position 78,301,352 of record NC_072403.2, on the reverse strand, counting down.
GGAGACAGTTGTTTAAGGAAGCAAAGCTGAGGAGAGATGTTAATTAATTTTGATGCTTGTTACTAACAAAGTTAATTTTACCTTTATCAGCCTTCATTCCCACCCCCCTACCTTTCCATTCAAACATCAATCTTACAACTTCTAGCTTTACCAGCAAATTTCAGAATATCTGCAGGGCAAAATCTCTGAATTCGATTTACTCAAGGCTATTCAAAGACAAACTCAGGGAGTTGGATCTCAAATCTCTCTTCTATTACATCTGGATGATGAGGTTTATTTAGAGCTCCAAAAACAGAATACCATGAAATTAGATCCTGTGCTCTGAAAGCTCTGAACTTTTTATTGCCAGGTTAAAATTGGGAACAGTTAGCTCTTGAGTACCAGGTAACAAGTGAATCTTCATGGATCTTAACTCAATTTGTAGAGTCAGTTTCTCCACTGTGATTATTCCGCCCTTTTAGATCTCTTCATCCCTGTAAAATTATCTCTAATCATTTCATCCCACAGGACCTTGCATTGTCATGGGATCAAATAGCTTTTACTATACTGTATGGCACTTAAAATGTACTTCTCATTTTGCCTATATCCATTTGGTACGCACTACTGTTTCATATATAACAAATTAATTTCAAGTACAACAGAATCCATTATTTCTAGTCTTTAGGCTTTTTGTTAACTTATTAAACAGTTGGATTAATATTTTTGCCCAATTTTTGAAATATAAACATGAACTCATTTACTTTTCATCTTGAAGTTTTACTTTAATCACTTAGAAATTGTATTAATTTCATTTTTCTCTGCATTATGCAATATAATATTTGGTTTCAGAATTGATTTAATGTAATATAAGGATAGTATATTACTTGGTGCAACCAATGATCCATCAATTTTGTAATCATATAAATAATTAAAGACATATTTATGTTTTAGTGATACCTGTTAAATATTTAAATAGCTGTGCTTTCACTTATTTGGCACATCTAAATCATGGTAATTTTTTTTTGTTTTTTTGGTACAAGAAAAGTTTTTTTTTTCTTTTCATTCTTTTTTCCAAATGAGAGATTGATTTGAAAGTATATATGGACAACTGTAAGAAAGCATTGAAGAGAAACATGAATATGGTCACAGTTTCTTCAACTAATGCAGAAATGTCAAATATTTTTTTCTCAAAGTAAAGCAAGCAGCAAAAAGAAAAACATATATTTTTAAGTTGTTACAGTCTTAGCAACTAACTTGGTAAACACTGTTTATATCAGATATTCATGCATGGTTGATTTATGGCAGCAAACTTCCAAAAACATTAATTGTTTATTTGGCCTAAACCTGCTTTCATAATAATTGTAGGATAGAAGAAGGGTGTTTTCTTGTTTAGTTAAAAAATATTTTAACATATTTTACCTTTATTTCATTTTATTATTTTGTTGCAAATACTAAATTTATAAAAAGTCTGGGCCATCATGGTAGTTCATGCCTGTAATCCTAGCACTTTGGGAGGCCTAGGTAGGAGGATCACTTGAGGTCAGAAGCTGAAGACCAGACTGGGCAAAACAATGAGATGCCATCTCTACAGAGAATTAAAAAATTACCTGGATGTGGTGGTGTACTCCTAGATATTTGAGAGGCTGAGGTGAAAGGAGCATTTGAGCCCAGGAGCTTGAGGTTGCACTGAGCTGTGATCCTACCACCACACTCCAGCCTAGGACTCTGTCTCAAAAAAGAAAAAGTTTTATTCCATGGAGACATTTTGTTGTTAGTAGGTTTGCAATGTGAAGTTAGAATTATAAATATATCATAATTGTAAAGTACATTTAGCAGGATTATGAATACATGCATTTAAAATATATTTTATTTATTTTGGGATAATTGTAACTTACAAATGAATAGGTGCATGGGCTAGGTGCGGTGACTCTGCCAGTAATACTAGCACTTTGGGAAGCAGAGGCAGGAGGATCACTTGAAGCCAGGAGTTGGAGACCAGCCTAGGCAACAAAGCGAGACCTCTGTCTCTACAAAATAAAAATAAAAATTAGCCAAGCACGATGACCTGTGCCTGTTAGTCCCAGCTACTCAGGAGGCTGAGGTGTGAGGATTGCTCGCTCCGGAGGTCAGTGAGCTGTGATTATGCCACTGCACTACAGCCTGGGTGTCAGAGCCAGACCCTATCACAGAAAAAAAAGAAAAAAGAAAAAAGAAAGCAGATTATTTTCTTCAGCACTTTTCCTGGAAAAGAAAATTTATGTTGAAATATGACAACCAAGAAAGTCTGTAAGATTTTGCTCAATGGACAAAGAGCTCAACTGTCTGCTCCACATGATTTACCTTGATCCTTCTAGGTATCACATAATGGAGTGTTCTTAGTGCTATTTAAGCAGATTTTAAACTTAAATTGTTTTTGTAATTACTCTCATCCAGCTATAGATAACTTAAAAAGATAACCAATGGGAGAAGGTGCCAGCTCTCGTATAATTCACCCTGTAAGGAACAGAAATTGTATTGAATGGAAAGTTTGCAACATCCAGGCTATAATTGCATACTACTGAATTACAGTGTCTACTAGACTTCTTTTCCATGGGAGTTGGTAAGATTAAAGAACCTTACCAGAGTTGATGAAGTTGAAGATCCTGTCCAGATTTCTTTACTTACATCCAAAGCTTATTGGAATGACCAGATGGATATTTCTGCATTAAGATGGGTCATAGTCTTTGGAAATGGACTGTATTTCACAGAATATCATTCATTTTTAATTGGTACTTGAGTGTGTTATATATTTATGGGAAAGGATGTTAGACACATCTTACTAAATACATAAAAGCAGCAAAGTATGGGTAACTGGAATAAAATATGGCTGTCAGCTCACTGACTCATTTTGTTTTCCATTTTTTTTCAACCTAGCAATCATTAAAATCTAGATTTACTAAATAGCATTGAATATTCTCAGACTTCTGGAGTAGATGGCACAGTGGAAACCAAATCATTACAAAATAAATTTGCAAGCAAAAATAACCATTACAATTTTTTTCTACTAAGAACATTGATATATTGACTATTATATTCTACCCTTAAAAATCACAGCCTGTGATTTTCAACTAAAAAAAAGGCATTAACAAAACCAATATAGTAACACTTTAAATATTTAATAAAGTTGAAATAACTAAGGGAGAAATTTTCTGGAATTCATTTATTCTGTGTTCATTCTGGATTATAAACCATGATTATATAGTTCCATTTTAATTTTGAATTCCAGACTTAATGCAGGATCGGGTGATGCAGTTATCAGCTGAAGATGAAAAAAATCATTTCTAACAGTAATAATTTATCTCAATGAGCATGTTACTGCTGTTAATTATGTGTATCAGTCTGGCATTATGGGAAGTTCATGAACATTCTTGCTAATCAGAGCTTAGTTCCACTTCTGGCTCTGCCTCTTTTAAAATGACTTCCCTCCTCTCTTGTTCCAATTTTCTTCCTCATTACTGAGTTTCCCCAGTGTAACATGGACATACTACCATCCTCAAATGTTTTTGTAAAGATTAAATTAGGTAATATATTTTAAATGTCAGATCCAAAATAGACTTTAAGCAAATACAATGTCTTCTTTTGCTGTTTCTTTAAAATATATGTGTATATTTAATAATTAAATTCAAGTCATTAGTTTGTTTCTAGATGCTGTTAGAGGTTAAATTTTCAAATTAGCTTGTTAACGAACAGTGTAATTTATATTTAATAGGAATATTTAAAAGTTCCCATTGCCCCTGGAAGCAGTTGTTGATATTCAATAGCTGCTGAGAAAATGATGCCGACAAGTGTGGAGGAACAGGACACTGCCAGTCGGGAGGTGAGCTACTGTGTGTGTAGGACTAGTGTCTCCATTGTAATGAAGGCATCGACTTATCCAGCTAATGTTAATAAATCCAAGAGAATCGGTATATTCAGAATTTTATAAATGAGCTTTACATTTACATGCTACTTCCATGCCTGAATTAAAAGTCATCCCATTTGTGAAAAAGGTAGTGTGTGGGAAGTCAAACTGTTGTTCTTTTCAGATAGAAATCAACATTATTAACGACAACAACAACTGAATGTATTGGCAGTTTAGTAATTTTCCATTAAAGTGTAAAGCAATCATGATCAAGAAGAATTGAGATTGAGCCAGTTAGGCTTTTTCAACATTTAGTTTGTTTTCCCTTCCGTAGCCCTTTTTTATTCTGAGTGCATAGATGATGTAAGTGGCGGCATGCAAATCTCCTCCTCTGAGAGCTGTAATTCAGTGCAGTGTATAATTGCGGTGTCCATCTGGCACAGTCCCACAAAAGCACATGTAGCAGTTTCGTTATAAAAATGTTCAGGTGACAGAATGCCAGATGTTTTACATGGTTGTCATCTTTGAATTTCCTTTCATTTTATCACCTAACAGAACCTCAGTATAATGACCTTCGTGTTCATGCATTTTTTACATTTTCTTTTGACCTCTGAAACATCAGAAAAATAAGCATGGTAAATAATTAGGGTAGAATATCTATAACTCTAGGTATATATCCTACATGGTGTACAAATTATATAGATTATTACATTATAGCAAAGCCTTCTTTAATATTATATTTTTGTGTGTATTTAGCTATCATATTTAACTATGATCTTCCTCAGATGAGGATGTAAAATGGTATTCAATGTGGTAAATAGTTTCTTGTGGTTTTGGTTCACTCTTGTGAATCCATGTGAGTCTGAATAAACATAACAGCAACATATAGAGTAAGTCTTGAATCTGGATTCTACAAAGTCCTCATTCTTTTCTTTTCACTGTTATTTTTGTGATTACTACGGAGGAATGTTTTTATACCTTTGGCCAACTTTAAGAACCAGATCTATGCAATGCTTACCACTCCTTAGTCTGAATCTTTGTGTCAGTAATGCACAGAGAAGTTTCCCTGTAAAAAAAAAAAAAACCACCTGCATTGTTTTTAATGGAACATAACTAGCTGCTTTAAAGACAAGGACAAATTGTCCAACAATAATTGTAATCTATGGCTCCGGCTGTATTGATCAGCAGGAATATACCTAGGGTATGTCTAACTTTAGAGGGTTCCCTAATTTTAATAATAGTGATGAAGCACTTTTGATAAATTGTGTAATGCTGAAACTCTTGCTTCTGAAATTCACTCTTCATTTGGACATAAAATTCAGCTTGAAGGACTTTTTGTTTTATAAAATTTCTGAATGCTTTTTAGACCTTCCATTTTTTAAACTGCAAATGGTTGCTGCAGAATTCACTGAAATGTTGAATTTAAAATGTTGTAGCAGTCAAAGAAAACACTGCTGATTTTACTGATTGTTTCTCAAGAGTCTGTCTCCCTGAATATCAGATACTGGTTGATAAAAGGAGTTGCTGCTGCCCTATCATTCTAAGCAGGAAAAAAAAAAGTTTTATATGCAATAGTCAAGAGCTATTAATAGTAGTGGACAGTGATTTTGTTCTTAGAGAGAAATATTTTAGATGAGGAGTTACATCTTTCCTTTCTCTCATGTCTGTTAGTCAAACTCCTTAGATATAGAATCACCAGCCTCCTGGCATATGTCTATTTCTCTCACATTTCTATTAAGTTGCCAAACAGAGCAGAACGGCTTGGGGAACTTGGGGAGATCAATTTGTCTACATATTGTGCTTCTTAATTCGATTGCTTACAGTTGCCATGAATATTTGAAGAAAAATAATACTTTGGTATGAAATACATATCTACCAAGTATGATTTCTTCATCAATAATATTTGTTGAGATAAATGCATTTATTTTTACATAAATAATAAAATGTGTCAAAATATTAATTAGTAGTTATACAAAATATTACAATAGCTTCCTGTTTTGTAAAATTGCACATTATATCTTTCATTTATTGCAAGAGTTAGTGTGTAGAGAAACTTCAACCTGTGGCACATGAATATTCTCCCAGAGAAATTTCAGTGTGGGCCAAATGATAATCCATTGTCGATTAATATGCTTTATGTACCTGTAGAATACATTAGGCTAACACACATTTGATCATTGTGAAACTGGGGATGACTGACTTTATTCCAATTAATAAAAACTGACTTTGTTATAGAAGTTGGCTAATCATAAATGCATATATACTCTAGTACTTTCAGAATTCATCTTGAGAAAAAGACTGATTTATTCAATTAGAATAAAGTAGCTTTCAGAAGTATGTGACATGGGACAAAAATTAAAACCTAAGGAAGCAAAGGCTTAAAGCTTGATATTAGGGTCTTCTAAAAGATCAGTCCTGACAAATTAAAAATAGAAACTTTTGGCTGGGCGCAGTGGCTCACCCCTGTAATCCCAGCACTTTGGAAGGCCGAGGAGGGCGGTTCATGAGGTCAGGAGTTCGAGACCAGCCTGGTCAACAAGGTGAAACCCCGTCTCTATACTAAAGATACAGAAAATTAGCTGGGTGTGGTGACGCATGCCTGTAGTCCCAGCTATTCAGGAGGCTGAGGCAGGAGAATCACTTGAACCCGGGAGGCGGAGGTTGCAGTGAGCCGAGATCGCGCCATTGCACTCCAGCCTGAGTGACAGGGCGAGACTCCTTCTCAAACAAAAAAGAAAAGAAAAGAAAAAAGAAACTTTCTTCAAGACAGCAGGATTTTCCATAAAGACTCTCCTATTTGGGGCTAATGTACAGTGTTTGAAGGCTAAAAAGGGCCATTTTAAAGCATTATAAATTTTACACAATAAGAAATTCAGAATCTAGAATATGTCCCCACTTGCCCAGATCACATAGGTATTATTGATGGAATTAAAGTAGAGCCTAGTAAAACCAGTACAGATTCTAGTTCACTCTCTACCAAAGTATACACTGTTATGCACAAAAACAAGTGCAGAAAAAAGAAATAAGTCTCATATCAAGCCTGCTGTATGTAAGAGGTAACATTAAGTGTGGTCAATAAATGAAGGCAGGAAAAGCCTTAAATAAGCAGGATTTGAAAAGGCAAATGAAGACTTGATAGGGTAGCTATTAAAGTTACTCTTCAAATACATCCAAAATCTTCTTAGGACCGACCTGTAATATATCACTTACCATTTGTCAGAGAAAAAAAATATATTGCTTTTATTATTCCACATTTCTTTATTCATGCAGATTGTGGGGACAAGCACATCCCCTTTTCTCTAGATATGCTCAATAAAATTTCCAGTATTCACAGATGTACATAATCAAAAACAAATGTACGTTGACTTTTTATGAAATTCTTTGTGTGTTATAAACTTATATTTTCGGTCTGGCTTGTAGATGAATTCATAGCTGAAATTGTTTTTTACCAATGTTACAGCTAATGACTCTAGAAAGATTATAATTTCTTATATCTATTTATATAATATTGTGGCAAATATTTGTGTGTATGTAGGGGTGTGTGTTTGTGTGTACATGTTGATTTTTCAAAATTGTTAACCTGACATTCACTAAAATGTATTTCCTGCAGTTATCTTGTATTTCTTTGGAGGAAAATAATTTTAAATGTTGATATGGTAAAAATATAGCTTAGTTTGAATCTTGTTAGGTGTTAAATATGGTTGAGAAGAGTGTTATCTAGAAACATAATTACGCTGAATATTAATGTATTGAAATTCTTAATCTAATTCATTACTAGGTGAAGAAAGAAAACTAAACAAAATAATTTCTTTTTCTGAAGAAAATGAAGCACAATCGTACAAGATTAAAAATGTTGTGTAGGAAAACACACAGAAGAATTTAAATCATATTAAATGTTTAAATGCGTTCAAACATACCTCAAAACATATGTTCTGCAATGAAACTTTGCATGTTTAAAACAAGTTATAATCATTAAAATACAATTAAAATCATGTCATAACATAAAATAAAAGCTACCATAAGGATATTGTGAGTAGTATTAGGTGCCCGATTTACCTGAAAAAATTCTCTTAATTCTTTATCTTCAGCAGTAGAATACGGGCACTAGGGAAATTGCTATGTGCTTTTTCATCTGTCATCTAAACCATTGATCCAAGGGCAAAAAGTAAGAAGTGGGAACACCCTATGGATTTGGAAACTTCTTTGTGGAGTTTCAGTTTTATAAAGCTAAAAATAAATTGTTAGTGACGCACAAAAGCATGATAGTCCTGCTTTTATTTGTGCCTTGTTTCAAGTAAAATTTAAAATGTAAGCTTAACCAAAGTAGGTCGGTTAGCACCCTAACAAAAAGACTTTTCAGAGAGGCATTAATTTCGTTAGATTTAATTGTTTCCTAAAGAAATCTCCTCCCATCATTAATTCAGCTTTCTTAGTCTTATAAAATGAAATGGATAGCAAAAGAAGAGAGGATATAAGGAAGGAAAGAAGAGAGGGAGTGAAGGTGTCTTACTCCATTTGAACTGCTCTAAAGGAATACCAGAGGCTGGGTAATTTATAAAGAAAGGAGTTTATTTGGTTCACAATTCTTCAGACTCACCATGCTGGCAAGAAGCATGGTGACAGCATCTGCTTCTGGTAAAGGTTTCCTGAAATTTCCATCCATGGTGGAAACCAAGGGAAGCAGACATGATTTGGCAGTGAAGGAAGCAATAGGCGGGAGAAGGTGTCAGACTCTTCTTAACAGTTTGTTCTTCCAGGAACTAATAGAGCAAGAATTCATTCATTACCATAAAGATGGCACCGAACCGTTCATGAGGAATTCACCGCCATGATCCAAACACATCTCACCAGGCCTCACCTCCAACACTGGGGATTAAATATCAACATGAGATTTGGAGGGGACAAACATCCAAACCATATCAGAAGGAGTAAGGAAGGAAGGCAGAAATAGCATATATGATTTGAGTAGGTGTCTTGGGGGAAACCTCGAAATCAATAACTTTCTAAATCTAGGGTATAAAGATATATCTCCAAGAAGGATAAATTACAAGATAAGGATAATACCAAAAATAGAGCATTGTTCAGACCTAAGGTTTCTAGTAGATTAAAATATGCATCTATCTGTGGAAAGTGATTTACCCAACAAAAGTTTAAATTTGAAAAAGTCAACTTCTAAACATTATTATTACCAATGTGTAAACAACTATAAACAAACTGCAAGGGCCAAAACTTAAGCAAATAATAAAATGGGAGGAAAGCAAATAAAAAGGACTTAACCATGATCAAAATACTTGAAATAGTTGTCAAAAATGATTCTGAATGCCTCCTTTAAATTTAAAACTATTATATTATTGTCTAGCAGGAGAGATTGCATATACGACAAGAAATACTTTCTGTGGAATCAACTATATTCACCGTTGTCTTGAATTTTAGTGAATCATTAAAATTCTTTTTGTTTTATGTTTTCAGCTATGTACCTTTTTCATAGCTCTATTCCTTCGGTTAAAATACGTCATGAGAAGTCCTTATAGTTTTAAGCTAGGAAAAATGAGTTTCTCGGAGTAATCAGCAACCCAAAAAGGTCTAGATATGAAGAGCTTTGAATTAGGACTTCTCAGGCAGTTATAAACATATTAGATTTATCAAACCTAGAACTGAATAATTTGAACAGCTTCAGAACTTGAATCTTCATCTAAATTCAGGATGTGGGAAGAAAAGTACTCATTAGTCTACAAAATTAGTTAACTACATGAATTGAGTGGCAGCATAAAATAAAAAATGCTAAAGTAATTTTAATGTGAGAATATTTTATATGTAATTGAAGATGTGCTCTGCCCCTACTACTGTAAAAGAAACTGCCTACATGTCTTGGCCTATCAAGCATGCAGAATGAAAATATTTGTTAGCATTTGTCAACAAACAGGACAAAATGCACAGACGTGCACACATATTTAAGAGCAACACAAATTTGTTTTACTGATATATGTTTCAATATACTTAAAATGTTTGAATCAGTAATTCTAAAAACTGATTTTATATTGAATTTTATGGGGATATTTAAATATCATATTTATTAAAAATATAAAATTCAACATTTATTTTTTCCATATATATGTACACATATGCCAATACCACAAACCTACACACAAACACACACACACACCACACACAAAGTGCACTCACTTATCTTACAAAATCATACGCATCAATAGAAGAATTAGCAAATAGAGGGTGCATTTCTCTCAAACACTTTATCATGAATTCCACTGGATATATCAAATAAACGGGACTGGTTTGGTATGCTTAATTTTGAATATACAGTGCCATATTCAAATGGAAAGGGGCAAAAAATGAGCAAAATTCAGGGAGAAGCATTATTCATTGTGTTCTAGAAGGTGCTATGCTGGACAATATATTCATTATCTCACTCGTCCTATCATTAAAATATTGATAACTTACTTTACAAGTCTGTTTGATTCTTCTGTATAGTTAAGGATACAATATTCTGATGACATCTACGTTAATTTATTTTAGAGTTTAGAAAATGCTACGTTCCGTTTCCATAGTTATAATGAGCTACACATTTCTTATCTTATGTTACGTAAACTTTTCTGAATAACAATAGTCCTAACAGATGCCTTATGGAAAAATTGTTGGCTATGGTCATATAACTTATAAAAACATAATAATAAACACATTTCTTGGAAATTCAAAGTGAATATTTACGTTTTAAAAGATCTGAGGAGGCCGGGCACAGTGGCTCACTCCTGTAACCCCAGCATTTTGGGAGGCTGAGGTGGGCAGATCACGAGGTCAGGAGCTCGAGACCATCCTGGCTAACACAGTGAAACCCTGCCTCCACTAAAAATACAAAAAATTAGCCGGGGTGGTGGCGGGCACCTGTAGTCCCAGCTACTTGGGAGGCTGAGGCAGGAGAATGGTGTGAACCCGGGAGGTGGAGCTTGCGGTGAGCCGAGATCGAGCCACTGCACTCCAGCCTGGGTGACATAGCGAGACTCCATCTCAAAAAAAAAAAAAAAAAAAAAAAAAGAGATCTGAGGAAACATGTTTTAAAATATTTATTTATTTATAACATGAAGCTCTTCTTTGTGTTAATTCTTCCTTTCCTTTCTTCTACAACATTTTTAAAGATTCTTCAGAATAACTTTTAAACCATACAAAGTTTGTGGACAGAGACATCATCATATTTATATATAAGTAAACTTTTTCTAAGTTGGGGAAGAACAGGTTTCAATTGAGTTTTTACTGAACAAATAGAAAATTTAAATGACATGCTTTATCTTCATGAAACTTCATGAAGCATATATTACCTTCATACGTGGAGAGTATTTAGAAGCTAACCTTGTTGGTGCAAATATTTAAAAATGGGCAGTAATTCAAATAAAATGGCAGACATTTATGCAGTTTTCATTTTAATGGCAAGTGATTGTCTCCACACACCTATCACATACCAAACACAAGCAGGAGATAATCTCTTTGGTCCCGAAAGCGTTATGTAGCAATCCTTGGAAACAGAATACTTAAACTACCATTCTTCCTAACCAATCCTCACACATAATTGTGAAGTTCACCATTATATTTCACATCTAGCTATCTGTTTTGTGCTGCATCTTCTGATAGAAATCTTCACCAATTTCCTTCAACTGAATATCAGGTCATTTTTCCACACTCTAATGAAGTATCACTTTCATCTTTAAAGCATTTTCTGATAACTGCCTGCACCCTCTCACCCACAAAGTTTAATTGTCTCCATAACTCTTTTTCTGTACTTTGTGGTGTTCAATGCTTCTATGCCTACACACACACACACACACACACACACACATTACAGTTTATTTATTATTTGCACATTTATTATCTACACATATATATACAGACATATATACAGAAAAAAACTTGAAGAAATAAGATGAATAACAAATTTCAAATATATGTTTTCTTCCACATATTCTATATTTTTAGGTTTTACTGTAATATTAAACCTTTTATTTAAGTTTTCAATGAGGTGCAAGGTATGGATAGGGATTCAGTTGTCTGCATAGGGATGTCCAATATTTTAAATAGGGCTCACAATGACTCATAACTATGCTCTGAGTTTCTATCTTAACATTGTCTAAGCTTTCAATCTGTGAACATGGTACACATCTACATTCATATGGGTCTTTTTAAATTTCTTTTGTCATTAATTTTTGGTGTTCAATATAGAATTCCTGAGCACATTTTGTTAGCTGATACTTACCAAACTCGTGTTATTGGTGCATTTTAAAAAAATTAACTTCAATTGCTCATTGTTAACATAAAGAAAAGCTATGTTTTCTTTATATTTGCTCTATATCAATGCCTACCTAAATTATTAGTTTTATAGACATTTCTTTATTGGTTCCATGTGATTATCCATATAGCTCTGTCTTCTATAAATAGAGACAGTTTTATTTTTTCCTTAACAATCTGGAAGTCCATATTTCTAGCTTATTGGACATCATAAGTGTGTCAGTATAATGTTAATTAGAAGTGGTAGGAATAGATACCCTTGCCTTGTTTTCAATTTTAATTTTAAAAAGTATGTCATGTTTTATCATAGTTTTGATATTAGCTGTAGATTTGTGTAGATGTTATTTACAATGTTAAGGAATTTCTATCCCTATTTTACTGAGATTATTAATCAGAAATAGTGTTGAGCTTTGTCAAATATTTTTATACATTAATTGAGATGCTTACACAGCTTTTTCTTTAGTCTGGTCATATGATATTTTGAAGGTTTTCAAAAGTTAAATTACCTTTACATTACCAGAATAATCCCCATTTGATTTTATATATTATATTTTTATGCATTGCTCGATTCTACTTGCTATGAGTGTATTTGTTAGATTCTATTATTTTGTTGATGATGTTTGCTTCTATGTTTATGAATAATATACAATTTTACATTTTTATGATTACTTGATTTTATTTTAAAATCAATAGTGGTTTCACACAATCAATTTCCATAGAATTACTACAATTTCTTTTTGAAATATTTTGTAGAATTCATTCGTGAAACAATCTTGCCCAGGAATTTTCTTTTATAGAAAGTTTTAGCTATGAATTAATGACTTTAATAGACTTAAGACCATTGAAGTGCTCTCATTCACTCTCTCTTTCTCTCACTTTTTGAGTGAACACTGCTTTTCAATAAATTGAACCACAGTAAGTTGTAGAATTTGTTAGCATAAATTATTTCATAATTTTTTATGATCTTTTTATTCTCTATGGTGTTTGTAATTATATTCCCTTTTTCATTTATTGGGTTCTTAAGTAATTGTCTTTATAATTTGTTTAGAGGTTTTGGTTGTAATCATCAGTGAAATATATAGGCTGCAGTGAGCTTACCTCACCATTTGAGAAGCAGAACCATGGCTTTTAATTTTTATGTCAACAAATATATCTGTTATTTATGCCTTTTGTGTTCCCATTGTGCTTAAGAAGTCCTCAAGAAACATAATTCAGCTCAACATTCAGTATATTATTTAAAATATATGTTAAGTTAGCTACTAGATTAGATGAAAACACATGAAATGCTTTCTAAGTCAAAAATTGCTTATGCATTTTTTTTTCATTTAAGGAATAGTTTTTCTACAAAAGAATTTATATGAATATTTGAACCTATAGACGTTTTGAATTATTTTATATTTGCTGATGTAACAACTGTAGTAGTTTAACAAATACAGTTTAGTTTTCAATAAAAATACTATAAAATACTAGCTTTCTTGGTATATCTGTGTATATAAAATGGATACTTCAGAGCATTTAAAATATAAATTACTTGTCCTAAAGTTTTTTAAAAATTTTTTATTGGTTTCATAATTGTAGATTCCAGGATGAGCCACTGGTTTTTCCGATATGTTACACAATTCAATTAGATTTATAATACTGGGAAAGAGTTAATATATTAAAATCTTTTTGATATCTTTGGGTATCATACTTCTATAAGTCCACATGGTAATTACCTAATTACAAGCTGTCAGCATATGATTGCTGACACTTGTAATATTTTGTAATTACATAATTTGGCATGATTACTATTATAAAAAGGGTACATGGTAATTGACTAGAATTACTTTTAGTTTTTCAGAAACACAAAATTGTATTCTACATTAAGATAAGGGATAAAATGTAGAACATTTAGTTCTATCTGAACAGGCATTTGAAAAAAAAATAAGGATAGTACTTAAAATGCAGTTAATTAGATTTTTTTATTTGTATTTATATCTTAATATATTTCAGTTAATATTATATTTACCTGATTCTGTTGAAATGTATGGAACACAATTATTTAATATGGAGACAACATTATTCTTTGCTTTGACTTTTTTTATTTTAGTAATTAAGTTATTTCGTATCTTAGTGAAATAAATGAACCAAAAATAAAAAAAGTGATAAAGAGTGACATTTCTGAACATAACAGCATGTTTATTATTTCTCTGATAAAATTCAAAGTCCACTAATAATAAGACATAAGAGTTCCTATATACATCCTACCTGACCTTTGTTCTTATATGTTTCATGAAGGGGATAGTATGCTTTTTGAATAGTAGAAGTTAATATTTAAAAGCATGTTGTATACAAAAGCAAGCTTATAATTCTGGCTTGCAGATCTATAGAGACAAGAAATAGCAAAAATTACTGATTCTACTAAAATATCACTTACTTCTCTTTAAAGAAACAAGTAAAAAACTACAGTATTTTATTTTTATAGAATGTTTTAATTTCTGATCAAAGTAATTATAACTGGTGTTCTTTTTTTCTTAAATGGTTTATTGCAGCTAGTAAAACTAAAATTCTCTCTTAATCTCTCCCTGCCATCAATCCTACAAATCACTCAAAAGAAGATGTAAAACTGGCATTTGTTGAGCCCTTATTTTGTATCAGACAATATCCTTAGTACTCTGAATTCCTCATCTCAGTGACAGTAAATTCTTACATTTTCCACTACACTGCCCTTCTTTGAAATATCACCTAATTCAGTAAAGATTACAGAGGTATTTTTCATTGACAAAATTATACAGAAATTATATGCATTATTAATAGATATATAATAAAATAAGTCATTTAATTTACATCACAATTCACTTATTTTGTTAAAGTCTAAGTTTTAAATGTTATTTGCTTTCAAAGAGTATATATTTATTTTATTTCATTAAAATTTTTAAAAATAGTTGAATATATGTGTGATGGCTGCAATGAATGAAACTGGAGCATTTTTTAGTCTGTTGTTTTAAATAAATACTAGATGCATACAACAATCAATTGCACAATTATTGAATATAGCCAGAGGTTTTCAATTTAGAAATAAGGCAATTTTTAAGAATGCATATGAAAGTCAACTACAGACAGTGTTTTATCTAATAGTTCATAATAGACCCATTTTTTTATCTCAGCAATGGACTTAGTTCAAGTTATATAAGCAACAGAACCTTTTAGAATAGGTCTGAAAAATGGATCAGAGAGAACAATCATGACCTTACAATCATCTTAAATTATTTGCCTGGTTTTTCATTTGTTTGTTTGTTTTGTGTTTGTGGTTTCTTTTTAATATTTATTTAAAGGATGGAAAGCACCTTTTGAGCAGCTCTGCTCCTGAGACAAGTTACCAAATGGATGGTTGCTAGGAAACAATTGTATTTAAACTATGGTACTGGAAGTCAAACTTTCAGCTCATGAATACACAACAACAACAAAAAGAAAAATATAATACACAATCTAGGGCTTCACAATGTAAGTTAGTAAAAAACATAGATTAATATAGAAGATTATTTTCTTTATTTAGATGCAATATTTGTAATCTTTAAAACACCTGATCTCTTGACATTTAAACAATTTTACCTTTTTTACTAACATAGTTATTTTAAAAGAGTTCAGTTTTACTGTAATGATGTCAATTAGGTTAATGAGATATTAATATTATAATTCTAACAAATGATGAATAATGGAATTGTTGAAATCTTTGTTTCCCTTAAAGGATGGTGATTTTATTGAAAATAGTAAAAAAAAAGTTACCTCTAGAAAACTATTTTTTAAATAGTATTACAATTGACTATATCAAATTACTTCTCTCATTTAGACACATTATATTCTAGAATATTTTGAATATGAAATTTTCAAACTTTTCCAGAGACCCTGAATGAATTTTGAAAGAGGGAACTGATAAAGGAAGACAAGCTGTACCTCTGTGGTTTAGGTTTTTAGAAATAATTTTCTAATGCTTAAAAATGGGATTGAGACTTTTATTGGAGAAATGTGGAATAGATACAGTGTTCTCATTTTTTAAAATGTTTTTGCCACATACGATGAAACTCCCTGAATATTTTATATAAAACAAGCAAAGTAGAAAATTTGAGACAAAAAAAAAAAGAAATGCCTGGGGACCTAGAGACAGCAGGGCTTGCACAACAAGGTAGAGAGTCCTTATGTTTTTGTGTGTTTTTTCTTCATATATTCCAGACTTGGATCTGAAGAAGTTGGCAGCCTGAGAACATTAACAAGCATAGAAAAAATAAGTGCCAACCAAAGGCTATGCTCTCCAACAAAAGGATCAGGAAAGAGTTAGGTTAGCAGACACAAACTTTTAGACAATAACCTCTTTACACTAGCTAACCACTGAAGAAAAACTATGGCTCCACCCACAAACACATCAGCAAAGACCAAACAGGGAACCTACATATTTACCCTTACTAAGCTGTAATAAGAAAATTGAACATTTCACTGGGGCACTGTCAAAGAAGATAAAGTAGGAATTCTGGACTTTAATCTCCTTCAGTCAATAACAAGGCCACCATCAGTGGCATCAATAAAAACCACACATGGATCTTGAAATCCCACCATCAGCCAGTCATAATGAGGTTTTCCATCCCTCCTCTGAGGGGTGGTATCAAAGGAGGTCTAATTTAGAGTTAAGTCATTCAACCATTGTCCAGTTGTAATGGCTGCACACTCAACATAGTGTCAGTGGATACTAAATGAGAGATAGTCTCCAATCTCTACCCAACAGTAATGAGGAGCCCCATATCTAAGAATCAATGGCAGCCTAGTGAGGACACTGGGCTTCTATCTCTATCTAGCAGGAATTACATGGCATTTCCAATCTCCTGTTGAAGTGAGATATCAGTGAAGGTCAGCTACAAAAGAAGGTTTAATTAAGACCCAGAGTTCCAGAACATAATACACAAATCTCTGTGCTGCAATCAAAAATTACTTGTTGGACCAAGAATAAGAGACCCTCAAAATCAATGTAAAAGGACAATCAACACATGAAACACCAAGATGATAGAAATATTAGAATTATCTATCAAAGTTTTTAAAGTAGTTATGGTAAAAAAAAAATGCTTCAGCACATAATTATGAACAGATTTGGGGTGGGGAGGGAAGCTTCAGCAAAGAATTGGAAAGTCTAGGTAAAGCAATGAAAGATATAAAGAAAGATTAAATAAAAATTTTAGAACCCAAAACTATTTTAAAGAATAAAATGTTTGGTGGATGGGTTCAAGGGCAGAATACAGGTGATGTAAGAAAAAAAAAAAAAAACAGAAAATAGGGCAATAGACATTACCCAACCAGAATAACAGAGAGAAAACAGACTGAGAACAAAATGAACAGAGCCTCAGAGAACTCTAGGACTATAATAAAAGATTGATAATGTATGTCATTGAAGTACAGAAGCAGAAGAGAAAGACGGTGGAGCTTTAAAAGTACTTGGAGATACAGTAAATGAAAAGTGTCCATATTTGGCAAAGCAAATAAAGCAACATATTCAATAAAATGAGTGAATACCAAACCCTAAGATAATCCAAACCAAGATGTCTCGTAATTGAATAGCTGAAAATAAAGATATATAAAATGATAGACAAAATAGAGAAAAAACAATGTGAGTGATGGCTGACTTCCCATCCGAAACTATGAATGCCAGAAAAAAGTGGAATATATTTCAAGCATTTAATGAAAAGAAATATCAACCCCAAAACATACACCAAACAAAAACAGTCTTCTGAAACAAAGGGGAAAGCAAAATATTTTTTAGGAAAAGAAAAAAGAAGAAAAAAACCTAAGATAATTTATCACCAACAGAATTATCCCAAAAGAATTGCCAAAGGAAATTAAACAAAAAATAAGTTAAAGAAAAGACAACTTTGAACATCAGTAAGGAAAACAGAACATGATAAGAAAATTGTGTTAAAGTAAACCTCTTGAGGTCTATAGAGTACATTAGATGTTTTTTGTTTTTTGTTTTTTGTTTTTTGTTTTTTTTTTGAGACAGAGTCTCACTGTCACCCAGGCTGGAGTGCAGAGGCACGATCTCAGCTCACTGCAACCTCCACCTCCCAGGTTCAAGCAATTCTCCTGCCTCAGCCTCCCAAGTAGCTGGGATTACAGGTTAAAGCAAAAATTTAAAAATTGTCTAAAATAGTTCTAATTTATGTAGCAAAAATATTTGACAATTATTTTATAGCCCAGAGAGGACAAAGGGTTACAAAAAGAGATAACATTTTTACACTTTACTTAAATTGAAGATATGCCAATCACAGTATAGTGCGATAATGTATATGTTTAATATCTAGATCCACCAATAAACAAGCTATACAAAGAAATACACTAAAAAAACCTTATAAATAAACACATATAAAATTAAAATTAATTTAAAATAGCAGACTTAGGCTTAACATAATAATTACATTATATATGAGTCATATAAATGCACTACTGAAAATGTGGGAATCATCAGTGTATTTAAAAATATCACCCAACTCTACACTATCTACAAGAAATTTACTTCAAATATAACAGTATAGGTAGCTTAAAAGTAAAATGATGGGAAAAGATATATCAAGCAAACATTAATCAAAAGGAAAAGAATCTATATTAATAATATATAAAGCAGAATTCAGAGTAAAGAAAATTACCGGAGGCAAAGAAGAATATTGCCTATGATAAAAGGGCTTATAAAAACAAAGTGTTTATTGGCCAGACACAGTGGCTCACACCTGTAATCCCAGCACTTTGGGAGGCCAAGGCGGGCAGATCACCTGAGGTCAGGAGTTTGAGACCAGCCTGGCCAACATGGTGAAACCCCAATTCTACTAAAAATGCAAAAATTAGCAAGATGTGGTAGTGTGTGCCGGTAATCCCAGCTACCCAGGAGGCTGAGGCAGGAGAATCACTGGTACCTGGGAGGTGGAGGTTGCTGTGAGCCAAGATTGCACCACACTCCAGCCTGGGTGACAGAGCAAGATTCTGTCTCAGAATTAAAAGGAAAAAAAGTGTTTATCAAGAGATTAATGTGTGCACTAGAATACAGCTCTTCGAAATATTTGAAACAAAAGCTGACAGAACTGAGAGAAAAGGCAGGTTCACAATTATACTAAACTGACTCTACATAAACTAACTTCCTTCTCTTAACAATTGATAGAACAGCTTGATAAAAAGTCATCAGAAATACAGAATACAATAGCACCATCAACCAATTGAATCTAATCAACATGTATAGGACACTCCAACAGCAGCAGAACATATGCTCATTTCATATGCTTGTAAGACATTTACCAAAATAGACCTATCGGAGGCCATAAAACAAATTTCAAAAAATTTTAAATAATTAAAGTAATATAGAGCATGTTCTCTGACCACAAGTTAAGCAAACTAATAATAACATAAAGATAAGAGGAAACTCTCCAAACTCCTGGTAACTGAAAAGCAAAATTATAAATAAAGCTTGAAAATCCCTAATCTGAAAATATAAAATCTGAAACACTTTAAAAGCTGAAACTTTTTGAAAGTCAGCATGACACAACAAGTCGAAAATTTCACACTTGACCTCATGTGACTGGTCACAGTTAAAATTGTTTCATACACAAAATTATTTTTAAATGTTGTATAAAATTACTTTAAGTCTATGTCTGTAAGATGCATATGAAACATAAATGAATTTTGTGCTGAGACTTTGGTACTATCCCCAAGATATCTCATTATGTATATGCAAATATTACAAAATCTGAAAATCTCTGAAATCTGAAACACTTCTCGTCCCAAGCATTTTGGATAAGTGATACTCAGCCTGTAATCTATACGTTAAAAAATAATTTGGACACAACTGAAGCAGGATCTAGAAGATAGTTAGAACAAAATTCATATATTAGAAAAAAATGAAAAGTCTCAGATCAATAATTTAAGCTCTTACCTCAATAATCTAAAAAAAAAGAAAGAACATAAACTTTAAGCAAGCAGGCAAAGGGAATAAGATCAAAGCAGAAAATAATATAATTGAAATCAGGCTGGGAACAGTGGCTCACGCCTGCAATCCCAGCACTTTGAAAGGCCGAGGCGGGTAGATGACCTGAGGTCAGGAATGCGAGACCAGCCAAGCCAACATGGTGAAACCCGCTCTCTACTAAAAATACAAAAAAAAAAAAAAAAAAAAAAAAATGAGCCAGGTGTAGTGGCTGGTGCCTGTAATCCCAGCTACTCAGCAGGCTAAGGCAGGAGAATTGCTTGAACCCAGGAGGCAGAGGTTGCAGTGAGCCTAGATTGCACCAACCTGAGTGACAGAGTGAGGCTTAATCTCACACACACAAAAAAAAGAAGTAAAATTAAAAGCAGAAAAATAATAGAGAAAATTAATTAAATAGATAATTCTTTGAAAAGAATCCACCTGGACAGAGTGGTAAAGGAAAAAGATACACATTGCTAATTATGAGGAATGGCTTTTTTTGGATTCTTATGATTTGTGGCTGCTTCATTTTCTTTTCATGAATCATGACCAAATTCTACTGTTGATGTTTTAATGGGTCTGAAATTTGAACTTTTAAATGATTTAGGCTATAACAATTTTAGAATTAATTCAATCTTGTGGCATTAAGTTGTATTTATTAAACATTTCTATATTTGTATTTGATTATATAAATAATACATGTGCATATAGAAATACAAATTCAAATAATATGTTACTATTCAAAATATATGGTAAAATTTCCCTCCCCTACCTTATTTCCCAATTCCACAAGGAACTTATAAAGAACAAAAAGAAAGTGAAAAGACTAGCCTTACTACACATCAACATTTATTTTAAAGCTCCGGTAGTTGACAGTGTTCCAGGTAGGCCAAAAAAGACCAATCAACCAACAAAATAAAATAGAAAAAAAATCCTCAAACTTTTTGATTCCAAGATTCATTTATAATTTTAGAACATTATTGAGGATGTCGAGGGGCTTTTTTTTTTTACTTCTATATTTATTATAGTCTAAATTAAATTAGAAAAAATAGAAATACTTAGTTGCTAATTTCAAAATAAAATTAAAAAGTAAAATGTAAATTTAAAATTTATTTTTAAATAACAAAATCAAACCTATAATATTATCAGCAATTTTCTTATGAAAAATGTTTTCCCAAACAAGCAAAAAATCCAAAATAGTTTTAATGTTTCCAGTCTATTTAATGTCTAGCTTAATAGAAGGCAGTGGAATTTTTATATCAGCTTCTGCATTAAAAGAGTTTCTGTGCATTGTTCTGTCGGACGTATATGAAGAAAATCTGGGCTTACAATCTTACACAATTGGAAAAAAAAAGAATATTTTAATGCTTTTTTCAGATAGTTGAGAATAATCTCTTTTGCAACCATAGCAAAATATGGCCAAGGGTAGTTTCTGAATGGCTTAATAAAGTGTGTATCTTAAACTGTATGTTAGTATCTATCCTAGCAGTGGACGAGTTCAGCTTATGAAAGGTGTCATTCGTGAAGTAAATCACACATAATACCTTCTCATTAGATTATCAGTTTCTTATGCAACCTGAAGATTAGCTTAGGACTCCTAATTTCCATAATGAACAGGAGGACTTAAAAGATAACTGAGTTTCAAGGAAAGTCTATAATGTGTCCAAAGTAACATAAATAATAATTGATAAAGCTGGCATTCAAACTCAATTATGTATCTCTAAATTCTCCCCATAATCACACTTATATTCTACCTTCCTATAGCCAACTTGTTTCTAAACATTGCTTTAAAGAAAATCAGTGAAATAAAACCGTTAAAAAAAAAAAAAGAATGCATGCTCTGGTACGTCATGGTGGCTCACATCCCTATAATCCCAGAACTTTAGGATGCTTCAGTGGAAGGATTACCCGAAGCCAGGAGTTCAAGACCACCCTGGGCAACATAGTGATACCTCATCTCTACAAAAATATTAAAAAACTAGTTGGGCATGGGGGCACACTTCTGTAGTCCTAGCTATTTGGGAGGCTGAGGCAGGAGGATTGCTTAAACCCAGGAGTTCCAGGCTGCAGTGAGATATAATAATGCCACTGTACTCCAGCCTGGGCAACAGAGTAAGACCCTGTCTCAAAAAACAAACAATAAAAATGCATGTTCCTGTAAAATTCACAAAACTAAGGTGAATTTATATAAATCACTTTATCCTGGAGTTACAAAATATATCTACAAATAGAAGAAGACTTCCATCTATGAAAGGAAATGTGGCAAAATTAAAGAAAAACTGGAAGCAGAAATTTACAATACTGCAGCAACCACTTCTGTCTGGCTTGCAACTTTTCATTATTTGTGAAACAAAACTGGAGTGCTCTCACAGTAACTGAAATATAGTTTTTGTTTTTTGGGTTTTTTTGTGTGTTTTTTTTTTGTCTTTTTTTAGACAGAGTCTTGCTCTGTTGCCCAGGCTGGAGCACAGTGGCGTGATCTCAGTTCACTGCAACCTCTGCCTCCCAGGTTCAAGCAATTCTCCTGCCTCAGCCTCCCGAGTAGCTGGGACTACAGGCACGCACCAGCACACACTGCTAATTTTTGTGTATTTTTAGCGGAGATGGGGTTTCACCCATATTGGCCAGGCTGGTATCAAACTCCTGACCTCAAGTGATCCACCCACCTCAGCCTCCAAATGTGCTGGGATTATAGGCCAGAGCCACTGTGCTGGGCCTGAAATATAGTTTTTCAGTATTTCCCTATAACAAGTATACTCTGTAACACAGAATAAACAAAGTTTAATAGGTTTCCTATTTCAAAGCATAGAGAATTCTAAATTTAGAATTTTAAAGTAAAAGATCGACTAGTTCACCTTAATTGCCTCTAGATACATTTCTTGCCATTACTTAATAGAATGCAATTACTTTAAATAATATGACAGGTCCTTGTGAATTGTTAATTTCTCACCTCTACTCAGTAACTATAACTTGTCTCTACTCTCTTTAAACAGGGCATTTAGATTTACATTTCCATTACATTGAGTTGTATGTAAACATTTGAAAAGATAGTGCCCTCAGTGCCATCAGATAACACAAATGTAAATCTAAATAATTTATTACAATATCTACACACACACACACAATCATTCTCACACTCACCCATGGAATCATTGCAAATCTTTCTTCCTTTATATCTTTTGTAAATAATTAACAACAAAGGTAAATAGAACTCTGTCCACATGTAGAGTATATGTCATTTACTTTTACTAATATTTCTATTCTGTTTTAATACAATATAAACATTTCACTTTTTCAAACTTCTAGATACCGTTTCGCTATATGAACCACATACTCGTAGTGCACAAATATATAAAAAGTACAATACCATGCACAAACCTAATATATTATTCATGAATCTGATAATTAGCCAGTCCCCAAACAGAGATATTACTCTGTGCATATTGGTGGGGCAGGGCTAGAGTGAAGTGGAAAAGTAGAAGCAAAAAAAAACATTTTTTAATGTGAGCATACACATAGTTTATGTGAGATAAAAATAATTTAAAATGACATACAACTGGAGTTTATTACAGTTAAAAAATAAAGCAATTACTTTTAGCAAATATGAAAATTCTTCACAAAGTTGATTTTTCATGTATCACAGTTACAGGTAAAAAGCTTTATTCATTCTCTGTCTAGCCCAGACACCTGGATGTGCCATTTCCATTACTTTGCTACCAGAACTATCAAATCTCTTCGCTGCCATGCTTGCAAACAAAAATGATGGAAACTAGCAACAAAACATGAGTATTATCTTTGTCAGCGTTCAATAAAAGAAGCAGATTAACTTCATTGAACTATTCACTTCATTGAATAGTTACTGCTACTGCTAGTGAGATGGCTTCCAGAATACCCTTGCCATTCATTGAATCAGCTTACCCAGTATCTTCTAAAAAGGTAGCAGAGAATACATGTTTTTTTAAATCTCAACATGTTCTAAATTTCATTTTAAGTACCTGTGAGTTGTAGAATAAACTAGATCTGAAAGGTACAGAGTCAATAACTAGCCTATGGAAACTTTTTCCAATCATCAGGCATATAAAGTTGTAACAAGATTAGGTTCCCATCAAGACCTAGACAAATTGGAAGTTCTCTCCTGTTAGAAAAATACTCAGCAAAGGCTGGGCGTGGTGGCTCACATCTGTAATCCCAGCACTTTGGGAGGCTGAGGCAGGCGGATCACGAGGTCAGGAGATCGAGACCATTCTGGCTAACACTGTGAAACCACATCTCTACTAAAAATACAATAAAAAAAAAAAAAAAAATTAGCTGGGTGTGGCGGGGGGCGCCTGTAGTCCCAACTGCTGAGGAGGCTGAGGCAGGAGAATGGTGTGAACGCGGGAGGCTGAGCTTGCAGTGAGCCAAGATCGCGCCACTGCACTCCAGCCTGGGTGACAGAGCAAGACTCCATCTCAAAAAAAAAAAAAAAAGAAAAAAGAAAAATACTCAGCAATGCAGTATATAGTACTGTAAACACACTACATATTTGTTTTCTTTTTATTCTAATTTCCTGAAATAAAATGGGTACTTTCCTATGTTAGGTTACACACGGAGTAAAATATCATATAGCGATTATGTTGGTGTGTAAAATTACATATTTTATGCAACCTAAGGTATGAGGATTATTTTACACAGTGTCTGAGAAATTTTTTTCCTGGTTAACTAGGGTGGTTAAAGAAGAAACAGTCAATCAAACTGTCATTGAAGCATCAAAATGATCCAAATAAATAAGTGTTCCCCCCACAAGAAAACTTCTATGCATAATTACCAGGAATTCAACACATTATAATAATAATTTATAGCTGGGTGTTGTGGCTCAGGCCTGTAATCCCAGCACTTTGGGAGGCCAAGGCGGGCAGATCACAAGGTCAAGAGATTGAGACCATCCTGGCCAACGTGGGGAAACCCCGTCTCTACTAAAAATACAAAAAATAGCTAAGTGTGGTGGTGCATGCCTGTAGTTCCAGCTACTTGGGAGGCTGAAGCAGGAGAATCACTTGAACCCGGGAGGCAGAGGTTGCAGTAAGCCAAGATTGTGCCCCTGCACTCCAGCCTGGTGACAGAGCAAGACTCCATCTCCATAATAAATAAATAAATAAATAAATAAATAAATAAATAACTGTAATCCCAGCTACTCGGGAAGCTGAGGCAGGTAGAATTGCTTGAACCTGGGAGGCAGAGGTGGCAGTGGGCAGGGATCATTCCACTGCACTCCAGCCTGGGTGACAGAGCGAGACTCTGTCTCAAAAAAAAAAAAAAAGAATTTACTTTTAATAACTTCATAAAATTCAGTTTTAATTTTAAAATTCATTACCATTGTTCTTTTTAATTAATTTATGATTAATTTTGTATACCTTTTCAGAATTATTTCAGAATTCAAATGTGAGCAAAATGAAGTATACGAGTGGCAAATAAAAAAATCTAAATGTAAAGAAAATACCTATGGTAGTTTTCATCTTTGAAAGATTCTAATTTTTTTGAATTATTTTCACACCATAAAACAAGCATTCATAAGTAGACTACTTTTATAATTTTAATTTTGAATCATTGTATCCTATCTTCCTTTTCTTTTTTTTCTTTTTTTTTTTTGTGTGTGTGTGTTATTGTTGTTTGAGACAAGGTCTTACTCTGTCACCCAGGCTACAATGCGGTGGCATGATGATGGCTCACTGCAGCCTCAACTTCCCTTAAGCGATCCTCGCCACTCAGCCTCCTGAGTAGTTGGGATGACAGGTGTGTGTCACCATGCCCAGCTAATTTGTTGATGTTTTGTAGAGATATATTCTTGCTATGTTACCAAGGCTGACCTCAAATTCCTGGCCTCAAGTGACCCTCCTGCCTTGACCTCCCAAAGTGTTAAAATTATAAGCATAAGCCACTGCATCTGGCCCATTTTAGTCTAAAAGAGTTCCCACAAATTACATTAGCTGTAGTTCCACAAAATCTGTATCTGTCCCTGACAATTATATATGTTTTCTATCTGGTATTAATAAAATCGTGTTTTGTAAATTTGACTGACATGTTGATTCTATTAAAATAGTGAATAAAAAGCTTATAGTAACCCCAGATGGTTAAGAGATGTTAAAGTATTTGCATATCAAATGGCTATTAATTCATTTGAGAGATCTGATCGTTATTTTTCTAAGATACTGAGGAGAAAAGCAATCACGGAATGAAAATAAAAGAGAAACACAATTTTTTGTATAATTTATCTGAATTATGTATGGGTCTAAGCTTGACCTTAATTCAGAAAAATTATGTAAATCATAGTATTGGTTACTTTTAAATGATCCTTGGAAAAATACTCAATTTAAAAGTTAAAGATGTATTTATATATATTAAGCAGGTAGAATACTAAAAAGTTAAAATGCTTGAATTATAAAAGTTTGAATAGATTATTTTTTCATGCTAGACTGTCTTTTTATTTTATAATCAAGTATTAAGTACTATCATTTTCATGCTTTAAATAAAATATTTTTCTCTATTCTTAATGTGAAAAGCAATGTCTAATTGTTTAATTTCTTTTTATTTTCTATGAAACCTGAAGAAGAAGCTCACTTGATAGTAAAAATGGCTTAAGCTTTCAGTAATGCGGTCTAATTTTCTCACAACTGAGACTTAGAAGGGTTCGCAATTCAAAACTGAATCTGCAGCTTATCAAAAATTGCTCATTTATATTGTTCCATATATATTTCGTTATGCTGACCCACTTATGACATCAACTTGAAGAAAGAGCTGTAAAAAAATACACCTATCCAGCAGAGAGAAGCATTACATTTAAAAGTACTATTAAGTTCAAGAAGGTTATATCAGAAAAATTGTAAGGGATAATTTAAAATATGAAAATAGGTCAAGAGTAGGACATTAAATAAAGATAATTCTTTTTTAAGAATGTGCTTTCATTGGCAGATTTCAAACCATGGCACACTAAGCAATCAAAACATTCTTTCAAAAATCAAATATATTGAACAAGCATTCTTAAAAATATGCCTATCCTTAAACAAAATAATCCAGACATCAATTTTATCCTCAGCTGTGCTGCACCTATGTCTCTCTTTGTATCGCCTCATTTATTGAATAATTTGTTACCCACTTCTCTGTCAGTTTTGCTTTTCATCCTGAGCATTTCTATACCACTAACTTTTATTGACTCCAACAATATCTAAATTTTCAAGGATTTCAGTTTACAGCAGTTACTGACTACTGTATTTTGTGACTATAAATGGCATCTTGCAAATGATTTTTTTAATATTCATAATTAAATATGGAGTTTAGAGGTCTTGACCCCAGATGTTATGCTGGAACTTGTCATGACAACACAAGTCATTTAACTTCTCCAGGTTTCAGATTTTCTCAAATGTAAAACGAAAGTGTTGGTTTAGAACAGAGGAGACACTGTCAATTCTTGAGAAGTCAAATTTATAACAATTTTACATAGCACTAAAATATCAATAAGTACATTAATTGCTATCTAGCAATCTTTGATTAACCATAAATCTTTCAGTTTACAGTCCTGCATGATACCACTTTTTAGAAATCAAATGACTAGACAAAGGTCTCTGCAATTTTTCACATGTAGCAGACATTATCAGTGCCCTGCTCAGATCACAGTGATTCCATTTACCATTTTCTCAGACTCATTCCCCAGCTTAAGTATGCTGTTGTTACTGTTCTTGAACCGAGATTCTTTTCAGAGAACTATTCATATGCTCCTGTAGCCACTTAGCCAACAAAGACCAGAGCCTGGAAGGTTTATTTTTCTCCTTGAAGCATTCCAGTAAACATTTATTCAGTCGCTGGCCAATCAATAACTGATGTGATAGTCATTCTGTTACATCTCTATAGAGGGACAAACCTTGAGGAAAGATTTTCCTACAAAGATAGCCTGCAGTTGATATTTCAACTGAAATGGAACCCTTGCTTTTTGTCTTCCTCTTCTTGCTCTATTTTGTTCCATTCTTCAACAGTTTTTCTTAAGGTAATTTGTCTAATAAGTCAGTTACATAACACTTGTCTTAAGCTTTGCTTCTGAGCAACATGAACTAAGTCACCATACTTTATATTCATTCATTTATCTGTTTCACTTATTTATAACAAATAGCTTAATCTCATCAAGACTCTGGACTGCAAACTTGCTGAAGACTTTGAAGGCTCAGATTTTATTACTTACGTTTTAGGACTTGCTTAAAGAGGTTTACCTGACAGTTGATCGTTATCAATATATTCTATTGCCATTGGTATTGTTATTATGTTTTATTTGCAATGAGATATTTTGCTATTTTTAATTTGTAGGTTATTTAAATTATAGAGTTAATTCCCAGTAAGAGTTGTAAAAACTTCGGGTATGTGACTTGGTCTGTATTTCAACTATGTAACTAAAAATTGTACTGATAATTGCATCAAATGGAAATGCAATGTGGTGGACACACACAAGGGAATGTTTACAGTTATAGAAACAAAGATTGGGGTAATGCATGGAAAGATGAGCAGATCTTAAAAACACAGTTGTTGAAAAAAGAACAGAAAAAACAAGATAAACGATAATAGTAAAATAATATTTAAAGATTGATCTGTATTAAACAATACTTATTTTTCAAAAGACAGAAAAAGACATGCAAATAGACATCCATTAAGATATTAGAATAATTATTTATGAGGTAGAGGAGGGAAGGGGAGAAAATAGAATTGATCAATCCATTAGCCAATCAATCAATTAAATAACAGAACAAATTATGCAGACCAATGATAAAATTAGGGCATTAACTGAGTGATCTAATTAACTTAACTTTCTTCATCTGAAGTTCAATTGGACAACATTAAATCAGAGCAATTTGCTACAGTTGAGGGGATGAAATAAAAGGACAATGAGAAAAATGTGATAAGAAAAGAAACAAGCATGAATTAATTTAAAATGTATTTTCTTCAACGACTTGTTATGGTCTCAATTGTATCCCCACAAATTTCTATGTTGAAGACCTAGCCCCCAATGGGACTATGTTTGCATACAGGGCCTTTAAATCACAATTAAGGTTAAATGAGGTCATAAGGGTTGGGCCTCAATCTATTAATATGACTGGTGTTTTTATAGGAAGATGAAAAGATGCCAGGAGCTCATTAGCAGATTCATGGCTAAGTGGGGACAAAGTAGACAGAAGGCAGCAATCTGCAAGCCAAGGAGAGAGGCCTCTGGGGAAACATACCCCGCTTGCACCTTAATGTTGGTCTTCCAGCCTCCAGATTTGGGAAATAATATATTTATGTTAATTAAGCCACCCATTCTGTGATATTCTGTTATGGCAGTCCTAGCCAATTCATATACCAATTAATTTCAAATTATTGCTGGGTCTTTTCCTGAACTCTCAAACTTTCTGAATAATTGGAATAAAGTGAGGGTAACACTTTCTAAAATTATTCAGTTGACTCTTCTCTTTCATATTTCACCATATAATTTATTTGTCTTCCTCAGCCAAGGCACCTATGTGCCTTAGAATGTGGAGTTTTGGTGAGAGAAATGACATTGGGAGTGTGAGTGATTAGGCCTGGTGTAACTAAAACACTAAGCAAAATAAGAATAAATGTTCAGCTTTTGTTTACTAGAAGAGTGTATTAGTATAGAAACAGTAATCTCTTTGAAAGTGAAGCCTTGTTAAAAGAACACCATTTTCTGAATAGTATTACTATAGTTTCAATTAGCATGTTCTAAGCTAGTTCTGCCTAGCTAGATATAACATTTTATTACAAGGGAAAAAAATATGATTTAACTAAATAAATTACCTCCCCACACCCAGTTCTGAGGGACAGTGAAATGGGGATGGAAATAGAAATTGAGGCAATAAGCCCCAGATACATATATGGCTACATGCTGAAGGAGGAGATCCCAGAGACACAAGTGAGAAAGAGGGAGGGAACTAGACAAGTTTTTGTCTGGATTCTCATTTAAGGATCCTTTAGGCAACTTTATTGAAGGCTTCCCCTTCACTTCTTCAGTGGTAGACAAACACCTACAGTATGCTGTGTGTGTTTGTGTGTGTGTGTGTGTGTGTGTGTGTGTGTGAAAGAGAGAGAGAGAGGTAGGGGGGAGAAACCAAGGAAAAGAGAGAGAGGAGAGAGAGAGATTACACAGCAAAGACTGAGGTTTTTTTTTCCTTCATTTTCCAAATGGAGCAAAACACGTTTACATGTTCTATGTGCTTGAAGGAACTATGCTGAGACCATTGTAGTACAGCTGATTATCACAGGGGCAGCTAAGCGACCCTGTAGCCTAGGCCAGTTGAGTTTACCATGCAAGGCCAAAAAACAAATAAAAGTCCATTACATGTCAAGATCAGTGAAAGCTGAAGAAGTTCCCTCATGTCCCAGAGATCACCAATAGATCATAGAAGAGCTAAGAGAAAGACAAGATGAATATCTTCTAATTGTACAATTTGACTTCAGCCACCAGAAAAAAACCCGTGAGTGAAATCTAAGCACACCACAAAGGAGTCATCCACCCTTAAGCAGAACACTAAGGACTATGAAGCCACTTTCTAGTCCTACTCTCTTTAGACACTGAATACTGAGAATTTTAACTAAAACAAGATTGAGTTATCTAAAATACTGTAGCTCTATAAAAAACCACATCAGATATTAAAAATAGGAAACTACATTTATTTTACTAATTTGCAGCATATATGTAAATTTCTAATTTTGGTACAAAAATTTTCTCAGTTATTAAAGACAATGCTATGAAAAAGCTTCCCATAAGAAAAAAGAAGCTATGAGCTATAAATGTAGAGAAAACATTTAATTGCCTACACTTGTTTTCCTATTATTATGATTATCATTGCATTATAATTATTTGGTTTTGTGGCTGAATGTGAATATATAAATCTCTTGGAAAAGGTTTCTGTTAAGTATGTAAATCCTACACAAAAGCACTCAGTTCTAAATTAGTAATGTAAATTTTACAAAAGAACAAATAATTGAATGGTTCATTAAAAGTATCTCGGTGTATATGTTGTTACTGGAGAAAGAGATTTGTTTTAGCTGAGTGCGAATTGGGCCCTAAATAATATGGCTATTGCTTCAATTTTTCACAGCCAAATGATTTTTAAAAATACATTTATCTAAGACAAAACAAAAAAATGGTTAACAACAACAACAAAAAACTATTAGAACTATTCCCAAAGAGAAATTTTAAGTGCTTAAAAATAACTTTTAAATAACCTAACAATTATCCATAAAATAAAGGCAAATTGATGTTTACTAATTCATTTCTTATTATATGGCTATTTTAAAAAGATTCTTAATTCAAAAGAGGAAGCACATAATGTATTACAAAGGATGTCACTTAATTTGAGTACTCCCTGGGGAAGGTGGAGAGCGTGATTATTCTAACAAGCAATTAATCAGACTAGAATCAACTGTGATTTCATTTTAAATGTTGTAGATGTCATGTATCAGTTTATTATTTACTGGTAAATTGAAGGAGCTTTGAAGGATATGTTGATATTTTAAGTATTTCTCAATATAACTGATTATAAGTTGATAGAATTTTGAATCCTAAAGGAATGTAGAGGACATTTAGCCTCTAACAACCTCACTATTGAGAATTTATTCTTCAGAACTCCTGACAATCATTTAATTTTGTGAATAACTCCATTAAATGGGATTACAGTTTTATCTCTTCATTTATCTATTAGTTTGTTCATTTCTTCCTTCCTTCTTTTTTTATTATTTCTTATTTATTCTTTCTGCAAATGTATACTGACTGCCCTCTGTTTCAGAAAGTGACTAAAAATTAAATATGAAGATAAAAACCTACCTGGTTTATAGTGCCTTGTATTTTAGGATGCAAGATATGAAATAAATCAAGCACATTCAAGACAATGTAATGAGTGCTACAGGATGTCTAATTAGCAGATGATTTCCTGGAGTATTATCTAAGTTGACCTCTAAAGATGAGAATTATATAGGCAAAAGGGAAATTAAAACTGTTCTTACTTCTTTTCTTCCTTACTACTCCCCAGCAATTATTTTTCCCTTTTAAGCATCATAAAAAAACTGCTATTCATTTAAAAAAATAATTTAATTGAAAAAGTAGTTTGTAGATTTAATCAAATTTATCTCTGGATGCTTTTAATTCTCATTTTTTCTTATGGGATAATTCACAAGTATGTGTACCTCTTAAGATGATACTACTTCAAATACTCAGTGTCTTTATCTCCCTATATTATTTCCCTATATTAGTTTGCTAGTTTGCTAGGGCTGCCTTTACAAAATATCACATACTGGATGGCTTAAATACCGGAAATTTATTTTCTTTCAGTTCTGGAGACTGGAAGTCCGACATCAAAGTATTAGAAGGGTTTGTTTCCTCTGAAGCCTCCTCTCTTGGCTTGCATGTAGTCACCTTCTTGCTGCTTTGTACTCATATGGTTGTTCCTCAGTGCATGAGAACCCCTGGCATCTCTTCCTCTTCTAAGGACACCTCTCATCTCATATTGGATTATATCCCCACCAAGTGGTCTCATTTTAAATTAATCACCTTTTTAGTGAACCCATATACAAATATTATTATATCTTGAAGTACTTGGATTTGAACTTCACCCTATGAAATTTGGGGGAACATAGTTTATCTAATAACAGTCTCAATTTTCTTTCCTGCAGGTTACATCTCCATTTCCACAGTCATTTCTGTTAGGACTTTACGGACTTTTTTTTTTCCAGTGCAGCTACTTCTTCTGGACGTGTTTCCTTTTGCTGGTGTCTGATTTAGGCATAACTACATTCAGGAATCCGAACAAGAGTTAATGATTGATGTTGAGGGGGCATATAACCACAGTTATGTGTTATGAGAGTAAGTGTATAGGCATGACTTCCGTTAGACTTGATTTAAATCATTTTTCAGCAAAAATAATACGTAAAAGATCAGCAAGTCAATTGGCTTCATTTGGAAAACAGCAAGTACAACAACATTGTATGGAGTGCGTACTGATTTCATAATACCTGCACTGGTGCTTGGCATATCATGAATATGCAAAACTTAAGTACTTTCTTCTTTTTCTCTAGTGTGG
This sequence comes from Pan troglodytes, assembly GCF_028858775.2. Classification (NCBI taxonomy): domain Eukaryota; kingdom Metazoa; phylum Chordata; class Mammalia; order Primates; family Hominidae; genus Pan; species Pan troglodytes. Next base: position 78,268,141 of record NC_072403.2, on the reverse strand, counting down.
CTGCAGGTGTATCATGTTTTCCCTAATAATTACGACAAACTCCTCTCATTCCCCATCTTATTTAAATAACTGTTTCCAAGTCAAGCCTTTCCAAGCTTAAACATATTACATTTTCTTTTTTAATTTAAAAGGAAAATTTTCTTCTTTAAAATGTTTTTTACCGGTATTTTATATTAAAATTTATTTTGTATGTCTTTGCTGCAATACTGACTAAAAATTACAAATTTATACCCACATATATGTCTGTACATGTAAAATCATGATCTAATTTTGTTCTCAAGATAAAATCCTTATGGCTTTGGACCATAGGCTGCCCTGAAAATCCAATTTGAATTACTAATAATATAATTTTTCAGAGTTTTAATACAACAAAATGAAACTATCAAATAATATTGAAATTCTACCAATATTTTAAAAATATAATAATAATAATAATGTCTTTGTAGACATCCTTTTTAAAAAATTTAAGACATACAGTGTAAAAGTAACCTTATAAAATACTTGGTAACATTGTCATATAATATGATAAATTTGTTTAATAAATCTTGTGCTGGTTTTAATTTAATGGTCATCTTATCAGAATGTTTCTAATTTTTAAATGATTATCACACATATAATTTTGCCAGATATTAACATCAAGTTCAGTAATTTTTTTTTCCATTTTTGAGTAATAGAAGAAAGTTTGCATAATCTTGTAATAAAAAGTTATTCACAAAACTTTTATAAAAGTGTTTTAATTCATCTTTCCTTCTTGACAATCTATTTCTGACGTAGCCTAATATTTGCACTGTATTTTATTATTAATAGCATTCTTTTGAGGCAGAAGACATAAATTGATATACAGTATAATCCTCCTGGATAACAATTCTTTTGTTGCTCTGAGTGATCAACTTGAGTGGGCCACAGGGTAACCACATATTTGATTAACATGATTATGTGCATATCTGTGAAGATGTTTGTAGATGAAATTAACATTCAAATTGATAGACTAAATAAAGCAGATTGCCCTCCCAAATATGAGTTGGCCCAATCCAATCTGTTCAAATTATGAATAAAAATAAAATGCTGAGTAAGAAAGAATTTGCTCTCTCTGCCTATCTCTTAGTCAGGACATCAATCTTCTACTGCCTTCAGTCTCAGACTCAGCTTTCTATTTACCCCATCAGCTCCTCTGGTTCTCAAGCCTTTGGACTTGTAGTGGAACATATATAATCACTTCTCTTTTTACTCAGGGTCTTCAGACTCAGTTGGAACTATGCCTTCAGCTGTCCTAGGTCTCCAGCTTCCTGACTGCAGGTCTTAGGACCTCTCAGCCCCAATAATTTCAAACAGCAATTCCTTATAAAAATATCTTTATATGTGTTTTGGTACTGAGAGTGGTTCTAGAGGAATATAATGTTAAAATACATTTTCTTAATTGGTTCTGTGGTTTCTGGAATTGGTTCTTTAATGTGACTAGATTTAAAGATACCAATTACCCTATTTCAAACAGTGAAAAAAAAAGCAGTGATAGTCCACAGGATAATTTGGCAATAGAGGAATAGAGATATGCAAAATATTTCCATGGAACATTCTTAATCCACCCTTATAAGCATGGAGCTGGATGTCTGGATACCTGATACTTTTGAATATTTTTGGAAAATGAATGAATATAGTTTGTCAATTGATCATATTGTCATTGGACAAAATGGTAAAATAAAAGAACAAGTTCAGGGATTTGAATTCCCAGCTCAAACATTCCATAAATAACCCAAAAGTTTATCTGCATGCCCTGAAGGAGATCCGTATAGCCAGAGGGCTAAAATGGCTGAAAATCAAATGCTGAATCTCATCTTATCACTGGCTGAATAACAAAGTAAGTTTAATTCCCAGCCTGGCAGGGTGTCTACTGTTAAATGAGGACATTAATTGGGAAACAATGGGAACCTGTAAATCTCATTATGGGAAGACCTTGAAGAAGCTGTGAGCTATTTAGAAAAAAAATCACTACTCTCTGTAAATTGGAATTTACAGTAGTAAATAAGTCACTGAATTGATAAACCTAAATGCAGTGAGAGTAATTGGATTCTAGCGTGGTAGGAGTCAGGTGAAGGGACAGCTTTCAGTAACCAAAGGCAAGGTGTGTGTGGTTACTATAATGGGACAGCAGAGTCAAAGCAGCAATCAGAATAGTCTGACTCAAACAGATGTACAGCATTGCCATATGGATACAGATAGAAAGCCTATCACATATTACTTCATTTGTATAAGCAGAAACTTCTAGGTCAAATGAAAAAAAGTCTAACTTGAATCAATAAAACAGAAAGTCATGGCCCCTCAATCAATTTCTAGCCTTGAGTCTGAAGACTTAGTACTCAGAATCCCTTGAAAAACAGGAAGGCAGTCTCCAACTCCCCAGTGTGGGTAGGTCTCATTCAATAAGTTTAAGATTTCAATACAACCGAAAGGCTGAATAAGGAGAATTCACTTTTTCTGCCTGTCTTCAAGCTGTGTCGTTGATCTTCTGCCGTTAGACTTGGGCAGAATATACCTTCTGCAACTACAGATCTTGAAACTGCTAAGGTTCCATAATTATCAGAGTGATTTCCTTATAATAAACATCTTTAAACTTATAATCTATCTATTTATCTATCACCTATCCTATTGGCTCTGTTTATCTAAAGAACTCTGACAAACAGCTTCTATTCTCATATTCTCAGGAATGTATGCTCTAACAAGCATTCATTAAAGACTAAAGTTTACTGCACAAGGGTAGTTTCTAAAGATGTAAAAAAATAAGTTTAATGGTCATTGAGAGACTGAAGAATTCTTCTTCCTAGAAAAGACAGATGAAAGATAAATTGAGTATTTATGCCATTATGTTTTTCTGTCATCTGTTAAAAGTATATAATCTAAGCATTTCCTATTTATTCTTTGTGCTACTTCTTACTCCAAACATACAGAGAAATATTTCATAATGTCTCTAACATCTTTTATGAATTTCATTTATTTAATAATTAAGCTTAAAATTGTTTTTCAGGTTTATGCTATTTTTTGTACCTATATATGTTTCTATATTTCTTATTTTATTCTTAGAAAATAACTAACATAGTCAAATGGATGAGTTCCTTGGGGACCCACACAAGAAAGAACTAAGATGCATATGCTAAAATAACATTTGAGTGTATGTACATACATCTCCAAACACATAACGAAATGTTTGATAGAAATTCTAGATGGCTGTAATATGCAATATTTTGTTTATTTTTGCATAGAAGAAAGAAAAAATATAGCAATCTGGAATCCTGTATCCAGCAAAATTAACCTTAAAGATTAAAGCAAAAATAAAAGGCTTCTGAGACAAAAATTGACAGAATTTATTACCAGCAAAACAGACCTGACCAACAACAAATGTTACAATAATTTCCTTAGACAGACAGAAAATAACATAGAGGAGAAACTCCTAATTTTTAATCTGTGTAAAAAATAAAGATCATTGGAAAATAAATAAAGGTAAATATACATGCCCGTAAATATATATACATATATATGCAACTTTTAAACATTTTTTATTGACTAGAAGATAACTGCTTATTTAAAATAATGTTAATAACAAGGTAGTAGCTAATTCTAGCATATAGAAATGAAATGAATGAGAGCAATGTCACAAGAAACAGGAGACAGAAATTAGAAATATTCTGCTATAAGATACTTAAACAATAGGTGAAGCAGAAGAGTATTATTTGGAGATGGATTTAGATAAGTAAAAATTTACATTCAAATGTAAAACAGCCACTAAAAAAATACCAAAGAAGAAGTATAATTGGTACAGTAGTTGTGAGGGTAAATGGTATATGAAATGTGTAATTAAAGTCAGAGATGGCAAAAGAGGGAAAGAAAAAGAAACAAAGAGCAAATGTGATGTGTAGAAAACAGTTACAAATATAGTAGATATTGATACAACTACATCAATAACTTTAAATATGAAAGGTCTAAATATATTAATTTTAAAATGCCACTTAAAAGTAGGAAACTCTGATTGTGATTTTTTTTTTAAAGATTCCATTATAGATTGTCTAAAAAAAAAAAGAAAAAAACTTAGAGATTCAGATAGGTTAATAGTCAGGAAGAGAGAATGATAAACCATACTAACATTAATCCAAAGAAATCTGGACTAAGCAGGCTTCAGAGAAAGACAGATTATCAGTAATAAAGAAAGCCATTATGCAATAATAAAGAGCCATTTTGCAATTATAATTTAAATATAATAAATTATCTAAATATAAATAAATTTAAATTTGAAGAAACATACAAATTTAAATCATGCATGTGCCTAACAGTGTGTCAAAACATATGAGACAAAAAACAATAGTTTAAAATACAAATAGACTGATCAATTATTATTAATCTAGACTTTAATTTCCCTCTGTCAGGAATTGACAGATCAAGCATGTATAAAATCAATAAAGATATAGATAAGTTGAACAACACTAAATTAACTGGAATTTTTAAAATACTCCACCTGACAACAGCAAAATTTACATTCTCATCAAGCTCTCATAAAACATCCATTAAGATAGACCACATTCTGGGCCTTAACTAATTTAAAAAGTAGACATCATGGAAAGCATGCTCTCAAACCACAGAAAAATTAAATATCAATAACAGAAATATGGCTACAGTACTCTTAAATATTTGAAAATTAAGCAATTCATTTCTAAATAACCCATGGGTCAAAGAAGTCTCAAGATAAATTTTTAGAATAGTTTGAACTATATGAAAACAAAATATAACTCATCAAATACATAAGATGTTAATCAGTGCCTAAATGGAAATGTAGCTCACTAAATGCACATATTAGTAATTTTAAACAAACTATTAGCAAATCATATGTAACCATGTATAAAAAATTATATGTCAGAATCAAGTGGGCTTTAATTCAGGCATGCAAGGTTGGCTCAGATGTGAAAAACCTTTGACAAAATTCAACAATTATTTGTTTTATACTTAGAGCAAACTAGAAATACATGGGAACTTGCTCAACCTGCTAAAAAATGTATAAAAATGTAGGGTATATTTTATCTATAGTTGTAACTATATATATTGTTTCCTATAGAAATACAAATATACATAACTATATACACAGTTACATATAGCAATATTTATAGTTATATATATAGATACCTGAATTAGTATGTATACATCTATTTCCATACTCTGTCAGCTAAAACACTTGGAAGCAACAACACCCCACTAATCATGACCACACCTAACACCCAGGACTGTTTTCAATATATTTTTCAACAAAATAAACTGTGGATCCTTGGAGGAATAGCTGATTGTAAGATTAAGGCAGGAAACACATAAAAAATGATTAGAGTATATTGCAGTGTCAGAAAGCAAAACAGTAGTACAGACACACACACTTACACACAAATACACACACAATAATGGGAGTATATCAAAAGTACACAGGTGAAAGCCAAATGAATAAAACCTCTACATGGCTATCTTAGTCTGTTCTCATGCTGCTGTGGAGAAATATCTGAGACTGGGTAATTTATAAAGGAAAGAGGTTTAATTGACTCACAGTTTTGCATGGCTGGGGAGGCCTCAGAAAACTTACAATCATGGCAGAAAGGGAAAGCAAACACATACTTCTCCACATGGCAGCAGTTCAGAAAAGTGCAGAGTGAAGGGGAGAAAAGCCCCTTATAAAATCATCAGATCTCATGAGAATACACTCACTATAACAAGAACAGCATGGAGGTAAACACCCCCATGATTCAATGACCTCACACCGGATTCCTCCCAAGACACATGGGAATTATAAAAACTATAATTCAAAATGAAATTTGGTTGGGGAGACAGCCAAACCATATCACTCTGCCCCAGCTCCTCCAAAATCTTATGTCCTCACATTTCAAAACACAATTGTGTCTCCTCAACAGTCTCCCAAATTCTTAGCTCATTCCAGCATTAACTCAAAAGTCCGATCCCTAAGTCTCATCCAAGACAAGGCATATCCATTCTGCCTATGAGCCTGTAAAAACAAAAGCAAGTTAGTTACTTCCTAAATATAATGGGGTTACAGGCATTGGGTAAATATGCATATTCCAAACGAGAAAAATTGGCAAAAACAAAGGGGCTACAAGTCCCATGTAAGTCTGAAGTTTAACAGGACAGTCATTAAACCTTAAATTTCAAAATGATCTCCTTTGAATCTATGTCTCACATCCAGGTAACACTGATGCAAGAGGTGAGCTCCCACGGCCTTGGGCAGTTCCACCTCTGTGGCTTTGCAAGGTACAGCTCCCTGCACCAGCTGGCATTCAGTGTCTGTGGCTTTTCCAGGTACACTATGCAAGCTGTTGGTGGATCTACCTTCTGGAGTCCGGAAGACAATGGCCCTCTTCTCAAAGCTCCATTAGGCAGTCCCCCAGTAGGAACTCTGTGTGGGGGCTCCAACCCCACATTTCCTTTCCACACTGCCATATCAGAGGTTCTCTATGAGGGTTCCACCACTGCAACAGACTTCTGCCTGGACATCTAAGCATTCCTATACAGCCTCTAAAATCTAGACACAGGTTCCCAAACTTTAATTATTGTCTTCTGTGCACCCACAGGACTAACACCACTTGGAAGCTGCCATAGCTGGGGGCTTGCACTCTCTGAAGAAATGGCCTGAGCTATACTTTGGGCCCTTTTAGCCCTTGCTGGAGAAGCAGGGATACAGTCCTGAGGCTGCACACCACAGGAGATCCCTGAACTGGGCCCACAAAACCATTTTTCTCTCCTAGTTCTCCAGGCCTATGAGGGGAGGGGCTGTCATGAAGATCCTGACATGCCCTGGAGACATTTTCCCCATTGTCTTGGTAATTAACATTCGGCTTCTTGTTACTTGTGCAAACTTCTGCAGCCGGCTTGAATATCTCCCCAGAAAATTGGTTTTTCTTTTCTAGCACATCACCAAGGCTGCAAATTTTCCAAACTTTCATACTCTGCTTCCTCTAGGTCAGGGGCAAAAAGCCACCAGTCTCTTTGCTAAAACACAGCAATCATTGCCTTTGCTCCAGTTCCCAAGTTCCTCATCTCCATCTAAGACCACCTCAGCCTGGACTTCCATGTCCTTATCACTATCAGCATTTTGGTCAAAGTTATTCAACAGGTCCTAGGAAGTTCCAAACTTTTTCACGTCTTCCTGTCTTCTGAGCCCTCCAAGTCTCTAGGAAGTTCCAAATTTTCTCACATTTTTCTGCCTTCTTCTGAGTCCTCTAAACTGTTCCAACCTCTACCTGTTACCAAGTTCCAAAGTCACTTCCACATTTTTGTGTATCCTTTTCGCAGTGCTTCATTCTCTGTGGTACCATTTTACTGTGTTAGTCTGTTCTCACACTGCTATGAAGAAATACCGAGGACTAGGTAATTTATAAAGGGAAAGAGATTTAATTGACTCGCAGTTAAGCATGGCTTGCAAGGCCTCAGGAAACCTACAATCATGGTGGAAAGGGGAAGCAATCACATCCTTCTCACATGGCAGAAGGAGAGAGAACTGCTGAGCTAAAGGGGGAAAGCCCCTTATAAAACCATCAGATCTTGTGAGAACTCACTCACTATAAAGAGAGCTGCATGAGGGTAACTGACCCAATGATTCAATTACCTCCTACTGGATCCCTCCCACAACACGCGGGGGTTATGAGAACTACAATTTAAGAGGAGATTTGGTTCGGGACACAGCCAAACCATATCAATGGCCAAAGCTGGAACAATTTGGACAACAAAATAAAATGTCCATTAGTTTATATTGTTACTTTAAAAAATGAACAAATAAATACATTTTAAAAGAGAGAGGAGACAAATCTTCCATGTGGAAAAATCCCAAATAATTTATGCATGCATCTCCCCTTAAGGAAGCAGAGCACAACTTTCCACTCTTCAAGTGTGAGTTGTGCACATTACCTCTTTCCAAACAATATAATACAGAAAAGAACAAAAGAGTAATTTCACAGTGAAGCAATTTTATTTATTTATTTATTTATTTTCTGAGATGGAGTCTTGCTCTGTCACCCGGGCTGGAGTGCAGTGCATGAGCTTGGCTCACTGCAAGCTCCACCTCCCAGGTTCAAGCAATTCTCCTGCCTTAGCCTCCCGAGTAGTGGGACCACAGGCACACACCACCATGCCTGGCTAATTTTTTGTATTTTAGTAGAGATGGGTTTTCACCCTGTTGCACAGGCTGGTCTCGAAATTCTGAGCTCAGGCAATCTGCTCCCGTGGGCCTTCCAAAGTGCTGGGATTACAAGCATGAGCCACCGTGCCCTGCCACGGTGGAGCAACTTTAAAAACTCTACCTCTGCCGGGTGATCGGGGTTAACATCAATGATAATAAGTCATGTTCTTGGCATGTGCTTTTAATATGATATGGTAAGAATGGGCTCTTACCCCTGTCGTCTCCCTTCTAAAAATCTTAATATCAGTCTAAGAAAAACTTAAAAAGAAAAAGAAAAACAATAGAGGTACATTCTCTGAAATACCTAACCAATTCTCTTCAAAACTCTAAAGATGATCAAAAACAGTCTGAGAGACTGTCACTGACAAGAAAACCCTAAGGAACATAACAACTAAATGAAACATGGTATCCTACATAGGATCCTGAAACATAAAATGGACATTAGCTAAAAACTAAGTCAATCTGAAATCTAAGTAAATTTTAACAAAGTACATATTTCAGTTAGTGGTACTATATCAATATCAGTTCATTAATTGTAGCAAATGTATTACGCTAATGTGACATAATAAGAGTAGAAACTAGGAGTTGTGTATGTGGAAACATTGTACTATCTTCTCAAATTTTCTAAAATCTAAAATTAAAATATATATACACATATATGTATATAATATTTATACATATACACACTGTATATATATATACACACACTATATCTGTAACTCTATACTGTATCAATATATTCACAATGTATATAGTATTTGTATTTGGTATGTGTATGTGTAGATCAATATGTGTGTGTGTGTATATACATATGGCATGTATATACATAATACCATTTGCAGGTTTCATGGTGGAATTTTGTATTAAAGCTTTTCAATGGTAAGCAGAAAATTGTTTAGAGCAATTGCAAGATCTGGAGATATTTTAATCCAAGAAATAAGCCTAAATCTGAAGACCAAATTAACAGAAATATGATTTCTGAAGCATTTTGAAATGTACTTCTCTGTTCCAGACAGAAAAGTTTGAAAAGTATGTACTTTTTTCCTAGAAAAGTACATTTTAAACTTGTATGAATTTCAATTATGTCTAAAAATTCAACACAATCAAATGTTGTATGTGTCAACTATTTAACTCCCCTGATAAAATGTACCTATCATTCACAAGAGCTCATAGAGCAATGAGCAAGGAGGAGTGGGTATGATTTGAAAATAGCCTGCATGGTTCATTCTGACTTGAACCGTAGGAGGATATGCCTCATCTACCTGAGAATTACTGATTTACACAGGAACATATGCGTATTTAATAAAAAGCAATTTAGTGCAATATATATGTGTCTAGACTTTAGAATTGTGTGAACGTAGGAAATTTTATTTAATCTCTCTGTGCCTTAGATTTCTGATCTACAAATGGGCATAGTAATACCACCAAAGTCTTAAAGTGTTTTGAATAGTAAATGAGTTCAGAAATATCAAATGCTTAAAATAATCCTTAGTACATAATAAGAGCATAGCTGTATGCTAATTCTATCTTGCTACCTCAGTGTTATTCTTTTTCCCATGTATTCTGCTGTTGCTTCATTTCCTATTTCTTTATTAAGATTATTTGTTAAATACTTATAATATGTCCTACCCTGTACTGTCCTCAGCACTTTACATGTAATGGATCAATTATCTTTACAGCAACTAGGGAGGGTGTACATTATTGTCTATATTAAGAAACTGAGGAACAGAAAGAACTAGTGAACATGTAAACTTATTTAATGTCATACAGCTTGTACATGGCAAAGCCAGATTTCTAACCTGGACCTCAGCAACTACAGGTCTATGAGATTACCTGCTATAATATACTGATATGTGAATTTTGACAGGGAAAGAAAAAAGGGTGTGTTCTTGTTTGCCTCTAAAGAATCTGTAGTGTTTCAAAGTGAACTTAGGATAGATGGAATATATATGGCCAATATGTTGTCCCTGGAACCAGATATCCTGACTTAGCAAACATGCTCTACTAGTTAGTAGCCTGGTGATCTGGGGTAGGGCAATTTACTTCTGTGCCTCAGATGTCTTATTTGAGGATTAAGTAAATGTATTAGTCCATTTTGACACTGCTGATAAAGACATATTCGAGTCTGGGAAGAAAAATTGGTTTCATGGACTCAAGAGTTCCACATGGCTGAGGAGGTCTCACAATTATGGATGAAGGTGAAAGACACTTCTTACATGGTGGCAGCAAAAGAGAATGAGAGAGAAGTAAAAGTGGAAACCCCTTATACCACCATCAGATCTTGTGAGACTTATTTATTACCAGGGGAACAGTATGGGGAAAACTGCCCCCATGATTCAATTATCTCCCACCAAGTCCCTCCCATAACACATGGGAATTATGGGAATACAATTCAAGATGAGATTTGGGTGGGGACACAGAGCCAAACCATATTATTCCATCCCAGCTCCTGCCAAATCTCATGTTCTCACATTTCAAAACCAATTATGCCTTCCCAAAAGTCCCTCAAAGTCTTAACTCATTTCAGAATTAACTGAAAAGTCCACAGTCCAAAGTCTCACCTGAGACAAGGCAACTCCCTTCTACCTAGGAGCTCGTAAATTCAAAACCAAGTTAGTTATTTCCTAGATATAATGGGAGTACAAATATTGGGTAAATACAGCCATTCCAAATGGGAGAAAGTAACCAAAACAAAGGTTCTACAGGTCCCACGCAAGTCCAAAATCCAGCAGGGGAGTCAAATCTTAAAGCTCAAAAATGATCTTTGACTCTGTCTCACATCTATGTCATGCTGATTCAAAAGGTATGCTCCCACTGCCTTTGGCAGCTCCACTGCCTTGAGATGCAAAAGGTGGGCTCCCACTCCCTTAGGCAGCTGCTTTCACTGGCTGGCATTAAATGTCTGCAGCTTTTCCAGGCACACAATCCAAGCTATCAGTGAATCTACAATTCTGGGGTTCGGAGAATGGTGGTGGCCCTCTTCTCATAGCTTTACTAGGTGGTGCCTCAGTAGGGACTCTGTGTGAGGGATCTGACCCCACATTACCCTTCTTCACTGCCCTAGCAGAGGTCCCCCATGAGGGCCTCGCTCCTGCAGCAAACTTCTGCCTGGGCATACAGGTGTTTCCGTACATCATGTGAAATCTAAGCAGGGGTTCCCAAACCTCAATTCTTGACTTCCATACACCTGCAAGCTTAACACCACGTAAATATTGCCAAGGCTTGGGGCTTTCATCTTCTAAAGTCACAGCCTGAACTAAACCTTGGCCCCTTTTAGTCATGGCTGAAGCAGCTGGAACACAGAGCACCAAGTCCCTAGACTGCACACGGCACAGAGACTCTGGGCCCAGCCCACAAAACCAATTTTTTCCCCCTAGGCCTCCAGGCCTCTGATGGGAGGGGCTGCTGCAGTGGTCTATGACATGCCCTGGGGTAATTTTCCCCATTGTCTTGGGGATTAACATTCAACTCATTGTTACTTATGCAAATTTCAGCAGCTGGCTTGAATTTCTCATAAGAAAATGGATTTTTCTTTTCTATTGCATTGTCAGGCAGAAAACTTTCTGAACTTTTATGCTGTGTTTCCCCTTTAAAACTGAATACCTTTAACAGCACCCAAATCAACTCTTGAATGCTTTTCTGCTTAGAAATTTCTTCCACCAGAATACCCTAAATCATCTCTCTCAAGCTCAAAGTTCCACAAATCTTTAGGGCAGGGGCAAAATGTCGCTAGTCTCTTTGCTAAAACATAACAAGAGTCACCTTTGCTACAGTTCTCAACAGGTTTCTCATCTCCATCTGAGACCACCTCAACCTGGATTTCACTGTCCATATCATTATCGGCATTTTGCTCAATGCCATTCAAGAAGTCTCTAAGTAATTTCAAACTTTTCCACATTTTTCTGTCACCTTCTGAGCCCTCCAAACTGTTCCAACCTCTGCCTGCTACCCAGTTCTAAAGTTACTTCCTCATTTTCGGATATCTTTTCAGCAGCGCCCCACTCTACTGGTACCAATTTACTGTATTAGTCCATTTTCATGCTGCTGATAAAGACATACCTGAGACTGGAAAGAAAAATAGGTTTAATGGACTCAAAGTTCCATATGGCTAAGGAGGCCTCGCGATCATAGCAGAAGGTGAAAGGCACTTCTTACATTGTGGCAGCAAGAGAGACTAAGAGAGACATGAAAGCAAAAACCCCTTATAAAACCAGCAGATCTCATGAAATTTATTCATTACCATGAGAACAGTATGAGGAAAACTGCCCCATGATTCAATTATCTCCTACCAGATCCCTCTGACAACATGTGGAAATTATGAGATTATAATTTAAGAGATTTGTCTGAGGACACAGAGCTAAACCATATCAGTAAGATGAAACTATAAACACTCATATTGATGGATCAATACCTGTAAACTAATGGAAAGTGTGTTCAGAACAGAGTAATGTAGGCTATAATAAATATTATTAAATTGTTATTAGTATTATTTCAGATAAACTTAAGAATCAATACGTTCATCAGAAAATTGTCAAAAGAATATAAATCATTCCACCATAAAGCCACATGCACACATAATGTTCATTGCAGTCCTATTCACAGTGGCAAGGTCATAGAATCAACCCAAATGTCCATCAGTGGTAGACTGGATAAAGAAAATGTGACACATATAACCCATGGAATACTATGCAGCCATTGAAAAGAATGGGATCATGTTTTTTTCAGCAACATGGATGTAGCTGGAGGTCATAATCCTAAGCGAACTAACTCAGGAACTCAAAACCAAACACCACATGTTCTCATTTATAAGTGGGAGCCAAACACTGAGTACACATGGACACAAAGAAGGAATAAACAGACACTGGGGCCTACTTAAGGGTGAAGTATAGGAGGAGGAAGATGATGGAAACACTGCCTATAGGGTACTGATATGGTTTGGCTCTGTGTCCCCATCCAAATCTCATCTCGAATTGTAATCTCCATAATCCCATGTTGAGGGTGGGACATAGTGGGAGGTGATTGGATCATGGGAAGCAGTTTACCCCATGTTGTTCTCATGATAGTGAATGAATACTCATGAGATCTGACGGTTTTATAAGGGGTTCTTCCCTCTTCGCTACGTCACTCCTCTCTCCTGGTGCCTTGTGAAGAAGCACATGTTTGCTTCCCTTTCCGCCATGATTGTAAGTTCCCTGAGGCCTCCCCAGCCATGTGGATCTGTGAGTCAATTAAACTTCTTTCCATTATAAATTACCCTGTCTCAGGCAGTTCTTTATAGCAGTGTGAAGTAAGACTAATACAGGTACTATGTTTACTACCTGGATGAGGTATTAAAATAATCTGTACTCCAAACCCCCATGACACACAAATTTTCTATATGCATATATTTTTTCATTGTATACGTGTGTGAAATTTTTGCCTATAGAGCTCACTTTCTGCCTATCTATTGAAATGCTGATTTTGCAATTGTCAAGTCCTTCTGTCCTGCTTTATTCAAAGACCATTTTATTCCATTTTCATAAATCTATTATATTCCTACAACACATATAGTCTAAATCATTTCTCATATGATGACTTTGAACTATTATTTGCATTGTTTACTGGCGTTGAAACTTTTTAATGCATTTGTCTTTTTCTTTTAATTTTAAATTAAGCACTTGGAAGACAGAATTTTCTCTCATCACCTACACGAACTTTCGGTAGATTGTGCATAAAAATGGATTGTTTGTTAGGTTAGACTGATAATGACTACACTAGTAAAATTTGAGACTGAAGCTTTATAAAATGGCTTAGTTATACGTAGTCTAATTTATTGTAGCATTTATTCCTGATATTCCTATGAAATAATGTCTTAATGAATGTAGAAAGTGAAGTATTATTTCTGTCTAATGTCAATAACAGGTGGAAACTGTTGCAGAATAACTTTCTTGATACCCATCTAAAAAGCTTTCAGAGACTTGTTTTGCTACTGTCTCTGCAGGGCAAGTCCCTGAATAGCCTTTGCCAATCCAGCTCTTCCTTTCTTGCTTGCTTGTAGTTCTCAAAAATAACTGTAGAATTTGCTGGGAATTCAACACCCTGAGACAGAAAGAAACTGTGTAGAACAGTCTAGACTCTGTTCTTGCCCCTCCTAGAACAGGATGTCCTGCAATGCTTTAGCCTAGAGTGCCAAATCATCCCTGGGGGATAAAATGCAGAGTGAAGTGGCTGTCAGCAACCTTCGGCTGTCATGCAATGCATGATGCAGGTGCACACAAGACATTGAAAAATAATCATTTGTTTCTCCTAAGAAAATTCAGATGAATTCTATTAAATCAATATGGTTATTAATTTTATAAACTAATTGCTTAAATGTGATAATAACTTTCTATCATTGATGAGATACATTTTTTAATGCTTTGGTTAAGTTATAAAGTATCTTATAGAAAACAATATATTAGTTCAAATTTACAATTTGATTGGAAAACGTCTTCTTATTATGAAGAGAAAACTGCTTGAGATTTAAATAAAATAGCCCATCAGCACTATTGATTTTCTCCCTGCTGCAACTCATATCCCATTATCGTAGGATGATGATCAGACCAGTATTGAGTCCTATTGAATAAAGCCTTTCAAAAAATTCTACATAATTAACTCTTTTTAAAATATCAACTCACAGGAAAAAAATATTCATTAATTGTCTCTACTGTGTTTAGTACAATATCAACTTTATTGAATATGCCATATAATCTATTATACAACCTGAAGCCTAATTGAGATAGACCTAGCCTCAAGCTAGTTGAAAAATAAGTTACCAGAATTACAACCCACTGATCCACTCAGTAAGTCAGGCTTATTAGGTTGCTGACTTCCACATGAAAATATTCAGAGCCCCTGCCAAAAATATCAACCTCCAAATCTATTTTTGTATTTTTAGAAGCAACAATAATTTAAAAATATATACTTCAAAATCTGTAAAGGAGATTTTTTTTTCTTGCTTGTTAGTGGTAACTGTAAATGCATCAGGTGTAAAATACAACATAATATGTCTTTTGAGAATATGTGGCCTTAGATAAAATGATTTTATATGCAACACATTCATAGAGCTTATGTTAGCTAAATTGAGATAATCCTTAGTATACAAACCTTAAGGTATTCAGCGACTCATCATCACTCTGATCATTAAAATAATAGCTAGCCCCCAAGGGACTGTGGCTTTTAGAATAAGAAACAGCCAAGTATGTGATATCTTAGGGGTGGTAGCAAGAAAATAGACCAAGACAGCGTATTTTCATGCCATCTGATACCTGATGAAATGTAAAATGAGTAATAAAGGCATTTAACGTTCACACATTTTCTACCCTCACTGCTTCTATCATATCAATGCTCCACAATAACTATCACCTTCACCCCATCCTTATTTAAAAATTAGTGTTGCTAATTTTTGCTCGAAGTTAATTGAATTTTAGTGAAATCAAATGGAAATAATTTGTAATTGTAACAGCTTCCACAGCAAAAGCTGACTTAAAACAGATTTTCAGATAAGGTTTATTATTTTTATATATCTATGCTAAGGGTCTATCAGCTGGAGTCTTGATCAAGGGTACATATTTATGGTATTATAAGGTCAAAATAAGTGTCAGTGATGGTCAAAGGCCAATTTAACAGAAGAGTCTTCAAAAAATCTAAGTTTATTTTGATACAGGTTGATCATCTTGAGTACACCAAATTTCTTAAGTGCACCCTAGAAAATCTATACTATGTGACACATTTAGAAGAAAAATTAGTTTTTAATTATTTAAATAGTGAAGAATTAAAATACGTGGCATAATTTGTAGATTCATATCATTTGTTCTACTACTTCTTATGTTCTGGTTCATAGGCATAAGCAGAAAAACAGATACAGCTTAGATTAGTAACAGAGGCTGCTTTCTTGCATAATAAGCTTGTTAACGCCACCTTGGATTCAGGAATGATAGAATCAAATTTCCTAGTGACTCTTATTCCCATTGAGGCAGCTGTTAATCTTTCTGGCTTGAGCAGTAATCTCACACCCATCCTCAGATACTACCTGTGAAATCTCAGATTCCACGGGAGGACTTCGACTTGCCAGTCTTCACAGCCTCCCCTAAGCTTGCAACCAAAACCTCTTCACAATTGCTGGGCTTTAAACACAGATGCTACACCACCCTATGGATCTAATTAGGCAACTTTATAGATATTTACATATTCAATTCAACTATAATTTTAGCTAATTGGACTTAGCTATCTAAAAGATGCATGAAGCAAGTCATTTGCCAAATGAGTCACATCATTTGAGTAAGTTCTCAAACTCCCTGAAATCCCCTCTTTACATATCTCAGCGTTTTATGCTTTTGATGTGAGGAAGGGGGTAAAAGTTAGACCTCTGATATTTTAGTTAGAGGAGGTTCTTATAAGCTCTTAGATGATAAATGCAAATCACCTGTACTGAAACAGTTATCTGGTATGTCTTAGCCTTGGTGACTCAAATGATATTGAACTATATTCAGTGACTGATGACAGGTGATTAGTGTCATAGAGTTAAATCTTACATTTAAAAAATTGAGTTAACTCTTAACACAAATCTATCAAGGAAATGTCTATAAAATGACGATGCCTTCTATTTTTCAGGACTAAATGGAATCATGAACTAAAATATAATATATCCAGGTATCAATATATTAATTATACTCCACTTTTCAAGAGAGTCAGCTGAAAAGTATAGTCATGCTTTAAACTATAGCATAAATAAAGATTGAGAACTTTGATGTAGAAATGTAAGCTCAATTTACAAATCTGTTAGTCGTTGTGAACATTAGGTTCCTATTTAACTTCAGCCCTGCCATCTAACATTTGTTTCTTGTAAAATCAAATGGCATATTTTATTATTTAGAAAATATGAAGAGGATGTTGAGATGGTGAGAGAACAGTTTTAGTTATCTATTGGTGTGTAACATACCATGCTAAGACATAGTGGCTTAAAAACAACAGTCATATATTTGGTTCACTAATCTGGATTTTGAGTGGAGAGTCCATTAGAGGTGGGTTAGCTTTCAGCTGCGAGTTCAGCTTAGGTTATTGGTCTGCAGGTCTCAGTTCCTCTCCTCATACACAGTCTGATGGCTGGGTGCTAAGTGGAAGTGTTCCAGGAGCTAGAAAATGGAAGGTCCTATTTTCTTAAGGTCCAGACCTGGAAACAAGAAGAGCCTCAATTTAGCCATATTTAATTGATCCATATAGTTGCACAGGCTGCTGAAATGCAAGACAAAATAACCTAGCCCCACATCTAGGTGGGAGGAGTGCCAATATTTTATTTTCCTCATCTTTAATTTACCTCAATTACTAGAATATATATTGCAGCTCATTTTTTCTAGCTTACTTTTCTTTTAGATATGTAAGCTGAAGATTAGAGATTATATCTGATCATCTTTAAGTGTCATAGTGGTAAGAAATGGGGATGATAACAATAAGTCACATTTTCCATCACTATTGAGGAATAATTGACAATTAAAAGTTGTATGTATTTAAAGTGTATATTTTGATTTTCTTATCTACATATACATTGAAGAATAATCACCACAATCAAGCTAATTAATCACAAATATACAAAAAACATTGAATTTTATACTTTAAAATGGGTGAAGTATATGGTATGTGAATTATACCTCAATAAAGCCACTAATAAAAACAAAAAACAAGCAAAAAATCACTTTTAGTGAGGATTTACTATGAACCAGAAAGCATAAGGTTATTTTGTGCATATTAACAATTTAATCCTCATAGCAACTCTATGTGTATATATATACATACATATATCCATATATATTCATATTATATCTCCATATATATTCATGGAGGATATGTGTATGTGTGTGTGTGTGTGTGTGTATATATCCATAGAGGATATGTGTGTGTGTGTATATATATATATCCACAGAGGATATGTGTGTGTGTACATATATATATATATATATATATATCCGTAGAGGATATGTATATGTGTGTGTGTGTATATATATATGTGTGTGTATATATCTATAGAGGATATGTATATATGTATATATATATGTGTGTATATATATCCATAGAAGATATGTGTATATATATATATACACATATCCATAATATGTGTGTGTGTGTATATATATATATATATATATATACACACACATATTAAAGTTGAAGCACTGAGAGATTAAATAACTTGCTCAAGGTCACACAGCTAGTAAACAGAAGAGTGAGAAATTAAACACAATCAACTATAACACTCTGTTTCTTCTTGACCTGTGCCCTGAAAACTCAATTCTAAATCAGTTTCTAACTAGCCTTCCATTAACCACATTGCCTATCCTGCTGTTACCCAGAAACGTTCTAATAATTTAGCGTAATTTATCAGAAAATTTCAACTAGTTCAATATAACGTTGTCTTCTTTGTAATGCTTATATAAGCCACCTTCTCTAAAGATGGAGATATTTTTTATTCTGCCTTTAATTTTCAGATGTTTTTCCACCCTAGCTGTTTATCACACTGTTTCTCCAACTACAGTGGTCCTCCATTAGGATGAGATCTTTTACAAACAGTCAAGGTCATATAGCATCTATTTACAGATGTATTTTTTTTACATGTTGACAGCATATAGTCCAAAAATCTCATATCTGAAATGTTACATAATTTGGAACTTTTCAAAGCAATTTATGTTACATACATTGAAATTACCTGTGACATGATGCCACAAGTAGAAAATTCCACACCTGCCTGACCTCATGTGATGGGCCACAGTCAAAATGCAGTCAAAACTGTTTCATGTAGAAAAGTATTTAAAATATTGCATAAAATTACAATTTCTGCTTATGTGTATAAAGTATATATTATACATAATACATTTTGTGCTTAGATTTCAGTTCCATCTCCAATATGTCCCCTTATATACATGCAAACATTCCAAAATTTAAAAGAAAATCAGATTTGAAACATTTTTGTTCCCATGTATGTTGAATAAGGGATACTTACTATATATCAGACAGAGTGCTATGCATCCATGACATCATTGTGATGCAAGTTTTATGTTTTATTATGAAAAAACAGAGATCAATATATGACATGACTAAGATGGAAGCCGAGGTCTTCTAATTCTAATCACAGCATAATTTACATTACTATGCATTGTGTCAACTTGTCAACAGCCAAAAAGTATATAATAAAATGAAGGCAAACCTTGCCTTATATATTGACAGTAACATTATTTAAATTTATGTTAATTGAATTATATATTAACATTGGTTATATCATGTATTAATATATTGACTGTATTAATATTTATTATATTAATTATGTTTTATATGTAAAACATTTATTATGAGTGAGACATGAAGGGTATGGCTCATCCTAGAGAAAAATTTCTCTCAATTTGTGGATTTGTGACACCATAAAACAAGTTATTGGCTTCTAAATTATAATTGAGGGAAAGTCATAGAATGAACATTTTTATTTAAAAAAAGAAATGTTGGAAAGAAAAAAGGGATAATGTGTCCTAGGCAGGGCCAAAACCCACAGGACACATTTCATTAGATTTTAAGGCCTGAGAATAATCCTCTGTGGCTTCATAATCTGTTTTCTGGACCCACTGGAGCAGTGGTCTCACCCTCTGACCCCAAGGAGTTACCATCAGCCTAGGCCTCTACAGCTATAGTTCTGCCCTTGGAGTAATTCTTCTTCCATTCTATCCAATCTCTGACGTTTCCAGTCTAAGCTGGCAGTTTTTCTGCTGATTAAAGATTTGCAAAATTCTTGGTCATTCATACAGTTTACATGGGTTCTTGCCATCAGACAAAAGGGTCCTACACAGATCTTTCCTGGATAACTGCATTTTTGTTCCTAGCTTCAGCTGAGATGGTTGATCCTATCCATGAGTCCAGCACCTTATATTTTTAATAACTAATTTTCCAGCCGCACCTTAGACTTTGTTTTGAGGCTACGCTATCTGGATGGGCTGATGGTTTTCCAAATCATCAAGTGTTGATTCCTTTTTGCTTAGAAAATTGCTTTAAAAATTTTTTTCATTTCTCTTGTATTAAATATAAGCAACAAGAAAAAAAAAATTAGAGTGTACCTTACAAACTTCTCTTGGAAATTTTTTCAGCCAAACATTCTGTTCACCACAGTGTATGTATTATTTATGGTAATTCGAGTTCTCTCTACGGCTCGCGTCTCTTATTTCTGATCATTCAACAGAATTGGTTGTAACATCCATATATCTACCAACAACCTCTTTAAGATTTTTTTTAAAAGTATATATCATAGTTGTACATATTTTTGAAATACTTGTGGTATTTTGATACTTTATTCTATGTATAATGATAAAATCTGGGTAATTGGGATATTATTATTGAATACTAGAACTTATTTCTTCTATCTAACTGTACCCATTAACCAACTTCTCTTCATCCTCCTTCCCTCCTTGTCTTCCCACTTTCTAGTAACCACCATTCTACAATCTACCTCCATGAGATCCACTTTACTTAGCCCCCACATAGGAGTGAAAATATGCAATATTTGTCTTTCTGTGCCTGGCTTATTTCCCTTCACATAGTGACCTCTAGTTCCATCCAGGTTGCTGCAAATGACAGAATATTACTTTTTCATAGCTGAGTATTACTCCATTGTGTATTTATATCACATTTTCTTTATCCATTAATTTGTCGATGGTCTCTTAGATTGATTCTATATCTTGGTGACTGTGAATACTGCTGTAATAAACATAAGTGTGTGGATAGCTCTATAATATACTGATTTCATTTCTTTTGAATATATACCCAGAAGTGGAACTGATAGATTGTATGGTAGTTTTATTTGCAGTTTTTTTTTTTTTGAGAAACTCATGCTGTACTACTTTGCATTCCCACCAACAGTGTATGGCAGTTCCCCTTTCTCTTCATCCTTTGTCAGCGTTTGTTTGTTGTTGTTTTTTTTGTTGTTGTTGTTATTTTGATGAAAATAGCCATTCTAACTGGAGTAAGATGATATTTCCCTGTGGTTTGTATTTAGATTTCTCTGATGATTAATAATGTTGAATATTTGTTAATAAACCTGCTGGCCATTTGTATACTTTGTTTTGAGAAACATCTATTCAGGTCTTTGTCCAGTTTAAAATCAGATTGTTTTTTGCTATTGATTTGGTTGAGTTCTTTATATATACTGATTATTAATTCTTTGTGAGACGGAGAGTTTGCAAATATTTTCTCACATTCTGAAGGTCATCTTTTCACTTTAAGTGTTTCCTTTACTGTGCAGAAACTTTAGTTGATGTAATATCTTTTGTCTATTTTTTTTTTGCCTGTACTTTAGAGGTTTTCTCCAAAAAATTTTTGCCCAGAATGTCCTATGGCATTTTCCAATATTTTCTTCTAATAGTTTCATATTGTCATGTCTCACATGTAAGTCCTAGGTCCATTTTGAGTTTATTTTTATTTTTGTATGTAGTGAAAGATAAAGATCTAGTTTTATTCTTTTGCAATATGGATATTTAATGTTCTCAGCATTATTTGTTAAAAAGACTGTCCTTTCCCCAGTGCATATTCCTGGCACCTTGTTGGAAATTAGTTGGCTGTAAGTGCATGGATTTACTTTTGGCTTCTCTATTTTGTTCTACTGGTCTATGCATCTGTTTTTATGCCAGCACCATAATGTTTTGACTACAATAGCTTTGTAGTAGAATTTAAAATTAGGTAGTGTGATGTCCATAGCTTTATTCTTTTTGCTCAGAATTCCTTTAGCTATGTGGGGTCTTTTGTGGATTCAAACAAATTTTAAGCTTTTTTCTTAAATATTTCTATGAAGAATGTCATTGGTATTTTGATAGGAATTGCAGTAAATCTGTAGATTGCTTTGGATAGCCTAAACATTTAAAAATATTAACTCTTCTCTTTCATGAGCATGGGATATGTTTTCCTTTTTTTTTTTTTTGGCCTATTCAATTTCTTTTTACAGTTTTTGTTTGTTGGTTTCTTTGTTTTTGAGACAGGGTCTCATTCTGGTTCCCCAGGCTGGAGTGCAGTGGTACTATCTCAGCTCACTGCAGCCTGAACCTCCCAGGTTCAGGTGATTCTCCCACCTCAGCCTCCTGAGTAGCTGGGATTACAGGCATGCACCACCACAACTGGCTAATTTATTTTGTTGTTGTCCTTTTCATAGAGACAGAGTTTGCTATTTTGCCCAGGCTTGTCTCAAACTGCTGGACTCAAGCATTCTACCTGCCTAGGCCTCCCAGAGTACTGGAATTACAGGTGCGAGCCACTGCACTCGGCCTTAATAGTTTTGTTTGTTTGTTTGTTTGTTTATAAAGACCATTCACTTCTTTGGTTAAATTTATTCCGAGGTATCTTACTTATTGTAGCTATTGCAAATGGGATTGCTTTCATAATTTATTTTTTGGATTGACGATTGTTAGCATGTAGAAATTCTACTGATTTTTATATTTTGATTTTTGTATCCTGTAACTTTATTAAATTTATTTATCAGTTCTGAGTTTTTTCATGGATTCTTTAGGGGGTTCTTTAATGTAAAATAATGTAGTCTGCAAACAAGGACTAATTAATAGAGAAGGCTGCCACACAGAACCACGCAGGGAATTGCATCCAAGAAAAGGGTAACAACAATCTGAAACTGTAAGAAAAGTCTTATGTATAGGCAGTAGGTTGAGGTTAGCTAGGTTTAATATGCTTCTTTTAGATTGTTTCAGTAATTCCATGGGCCCAAAGAAAAAGAGGTCATCCTAGATGTTTGGTATCAGGGTTTTTGGCAGTTGGATGTATGTCTTATAATCTAGGAGTGTTAGCATCTGATAAGGGAAATAGTCGAGGTATGAGTTTAGCAAACTGTCCACACAGGGGAAACTAAGAGCTTTTTAGCCATAATCTCAAAATAAGATTAATGCAGTACTTTTGAAATATTACAAAGACATCTATACTTTTTCTATCAAAGACTTCAAAATTCAAACCTGTACCCATTACTCATTCCAAAGCCAGTTCTACATTTTTATATATTTGTTACAGCAGCAACCCACTTCCCATTGCAAAAATCTTTACTAGTTTTCTATGGCTGCTGTTACACAGTATTACAAACTAGGTAGCTTAAAACAACAGAAAATTATTATCTCATAGTTCTGAAAGCTAGAGGTCCAAATCAAGGTTTCAGCAAGGTCATGGTCTCTCTGAAAGATCTAATAAAAAATCTATTCCATGCCTTTATCTTAGAATAAATTAGAGCTTAGAGGTTAAAAATCCAAACTGGGAATACCAAAACCTGGATTTAAGTTCTATATTCTTTATTTTCTCCTGTTCTGATGTCAAGTATGTTAACTACATCATAGAGCCAATGTAGTTACATCATTGTCAGAAGCAAAAATGGTATAATTTATCTAAAATAAATATTTAATGCCTAACACATAGTATTCAGTCACTGCATGTGAATTGTTATATGTCACCAATTCAATATTTTTAGATCATATTTGTGAAGAAATATTTGAAATTATTCTTAATTTATTTCACATTTCATTATATCTTACATATATGTCTTTTAGGGTAATATTTAAGTGTTACATTACTTCAGTGGGATCATCAGTGATTACAGTTTTAATATCCCTAAACATTCTAATGGAATATATATTGGTCCCTATAACATGTAACCCATAGACTTAAGCTTGAGACTATATAAAAATATGTAAAATTCACTAGTGGAAGATTTATGTCTCTGGAGAGGATTACCTTATCATGAGAAGCCAACACTTCTATTAAAACAACTGGATAAAACAGATAAATTATAATAACCACATTTTGAAAAACATCATACTAGTATGGAGGGAAGAAGAAATGTATGGGCAAAAATTGTACACAACTTTCAGCCTTTCCCAGGTGAACTGATGATCTTTAGTCACTTTCTTTGTATAATTATACATCAATTTCAGATGTAGGCTAAGGACTGAGCTTAGAATATTCAGAAGAACTCTACTGAAGTAAAAGAGAAACCAGCAATGCTTTTGATGTTTGTCCAGGAACGCATGAGGTATTAATGCACAGAAGAGCACACAGGCACCGCCAGTTTTCTTTGTGGGGCATTTACTAAGTTTACAGCTTGAAAGGCTGAAGACCCTGGGTTAAAGCTTTTAAAGGTCAGAGTGAAATGTTCTGTAGACTCCTGTTTTGGGAAAACAAAATCCTGCTAAGAAAAGGTGCTTTGAAAAAACACAGTATTGGTCACCCTCTCAAGTTATTCAGATGTTGAAGCCATATGGGTTTTATAGGATAAAGAATGAACATGAAAATTACTGGACAGTACAACTAAATATTCTGAAATATTTCAGGTCTTAAGAGAAAAACTGGCCAGATTCTTAATTAATAGCCTGAGAGGGAGCACAACTAGCAATGAACGAAAAATAAACTAAGTCATACTAAAGCAAAACGTTTCCCTGCTTCCTGACACAATGAGGGGTGTGTATTGAAATTTCTGTAAAAATCGTTTCACACACAGTATTTTGTGTGTGTATATATATATACACACACACATATATATATGCTCATGTCGTATATATGTATATATGTACATATACTACATGTGCACATATATACATACACATATATATGCTCATGTCATATATATGTGTATATATACATATACATACATATACTACATGTGCATATATATACACACAACATTTTAAATTAAAATTACAAATGTGAGTGACATCAGCAAGATGGGAAAATGTGAAGTTAAAGCTCTTGTTTCCTGAACAATAATATTGGTTTTAGAATGGAATACAGACCAAAATACCTTTATGGGAACTCCAGAATCTATTTAAAACATTATAGTAGTGCAGAAAAATATAAAACCAAGAACATAGCATTGAAATAGGTACCAAGATCAATTTTTACTTACCCACATTACCTCCTCTTCCAAGAAAGCATAAGTACCAGGAGAGATGTCTTAATCCATTTTGTGCTGCTGTAACAGAATGCCACAGATTGAGTAATTTATAGTAAACAGAAATTTATTTCTCACAGTTATGGAGGCTGAGAAGTTCAAGATAGAAGGGGGTGGTATCTGGTGAGGCCTTCTGTTGCATCATCCATGGTAGAAGGAGAGAGAAAGTAACAGAGAGAGAATTAAAAGGGGGCTGAACTCCATCTTTTATAATGAATCCCCTCTGGCAATAATGGCATCAATTCATTCACCTTGCCCTTATGGCCTAATAATTTCTTATTAGGCACCACCTCCAAACGCTGTTGCATTGAATTTTAAGTTTCCAAAAGATACTTTTGGGAGGACACATTCAAATAACAAAAGGGCATCTTGGATGGCAATTTCTGCTTTGGGCAAGAGAGAGCGGGACATGTGTCCATTGTCCCCAGCATTTTAATACGCTGAAAGAGTTGGGTTTCTGTCTTGTATCACCAAGAGCACTGTTGGAACTGGCATAGTTTGGACACCCAGGAGTGACAAAAAACAAAAGAAAGAGGCTCGTGACTTGCTACAGCAAGGACAACTTTGCAAGGTTGGGAGAATTTGCAGAACCTGAGGCTTCTCCCCACGAGGGAGAGGAGTGCAGTGTGTCTAAGGAGGAAAACAGGTTAAAAGTTATTTCAAAATGATTTAATTAATGCCAAAAACAGTACAAAAAATGAAAATAACTAGCAACAGCTGAAACAATTAGAGAACATATAACAAGATAACAGATATTAATGTAGCCATGCCAGCAATTACATTAAATTAGATTAAGTACACTGAATTAGAAACAGATTGTCAACCAAGATTTCAAACAAAAATAAGACTCAATAAATTCTGACAATTAAAGTTACACTTTAAGGGCAAAATAGATTAAAAATAAAAAGTTGAAAAAAGCATCACTTAAAACTCACTTTAAGAAGTAGATGTGACATATTAATAAAAGCATAGTATTCTGTAAGCCAAGAACTATTCAGAGTGATAAGAAGTTTATCTAATTTAATAAAAAGTTGAATTCAATAGAAAAACATGATATTTTAGAATTTTATACAAGTACTAACAGCGCTGAATATATATAAAGCAAATAGTTACAGGAATAAAAGAGAGAAAAATAGATGAATCCACAGGCATATTTGGAAATTTTAACAGCTATGGCAAGCAATTAAACAATAAGTAAGAGTATATAGAGATATCCTACAGCATAATCAACAGATTTATGCTATAGAAGACTAACAACTGCAAAATACACATTTAAAAAAATACATATGGAACAAAATGACTATATGTTGAGCTGAAAACAAAACCTAACAAATTCCAAGGGACTGAAACCATGAAAGATCTCTGATCACAGTGAAATTCAACATAAATCAATCCTGGATGTTTGGAAATTAAATGACACATTCCTGTGTAACCCGTTGCTCAAAAAAATTAAGTAAAAATTATGAAGTATTTTGAACTGGATGATAGTGGATATATGACTTATCAGAACCTGTGTGATGCAGGAAAAGTAGTACTTGATGGCAAATTTATTTCATTAAGTTATAAAATAAGGACCTTTAAAATTAATGCTCTGGGGTGCCCTGAGAACAGATATAAAAAAGAGCAAATTAAATCCAAATAAAGTAGAAAGAAAGAATCCCTAAAGCTAAGAGCAGAAATCAAGGTCATGAAAAGCTGATGTGCAGATGATGCCACTTCCAACAGTGCTCTTGATGATATAAGAGAAAAACAACAAAGTCAAAAGTTGATTCTCTGAAAATAAAATAATAAAATAAAACACAGTTTACAATATCATCAGTGAAAAGGAGATATTATTACAGATATGATAGACATTCAAAATACAATAACATTATAAATAAAGTTTTGGTGTTGCAAAAGAAATAGCACTCGAATATAAAATTTCCTTTTTAATTATCAGCAAGGCAAGCTCCTTCTATAGAAGGGTGCACCCTTACAAATGGAGCAATGGTGAGTGCACACTTGGACAAGGGAGGGGAAGGGGTTCTTATCCCTGATGCATGTGACCCCTGCTGCTGTGTCATTCTGCTATTGGCTAGGGTTAGACTGCACAGGCTAAAATAATTCCTATTGGCTAATTTAAAGAGAGTGACAGGGTGAATGGTTTGGAGGGAAAAATGGTTATGACAGAGCAGGTAATCGGAATGAGTCAGGGTGGAGTAGGTAATTGGAGTGAGTCCGGGTGAAGCAGGTAATTGGAATGAGTCAGGGTGGAGCAGGTAATCGGAATGAGTCATGGTGGAGTAGGTAATTGGAGTGAGTCAGGGTGAAGCAGGTAATTGGAGTGAGTCAGGGTGGAGCAGGTAATCTGAATGAGTCAGGGTGGAGTAGGTAATCAGAATGAGTCAGGGTGGAGCAGGTAATCGGAATGTGTCAGGGTGGAGCAGGTAATTGAAAAAGGTTGCTTTAGAGGAAGTTAAGTTTAAAAGTAGAAGGTAAAGAATTGAACGTACTGGCATATTGATTCTTTGAAAAGAAATTTAGAATTCGTATCTAACAACCCCTCCTCTTGCATTTCCTTACAGCTCTTTCTTTTCAAACTTTTTAACATGTCTTTGCTTGGTTGTTCTGCTTGATTTTCCAAAAGAAGAAGCTTCTCAGGATAAGGTGGAAGATAGTTAAGGGAGGTTTTAGTAAGTGCCATTTTTATAAGCCTCTGCACCAACCCACAGATGCATGGTGTGACACAGCACCTGACAAGAAAAAGTACACCCATTACAGCTGTGAGGGAAGTAAGAATTGAGGCTAATATTCTTTCCATTTACCCAACCACTTTTCTAGCCATTTTGTAAAGGGGTCATTTATCCCTGAGTTGCTGGCTAACTCATTGAATAGAGCAGTCAGACCTTGCAATGCCTTTGTTATACGTCCATTAGGGGCAGTGTTGTTTGGGATGAAGGTGCAACATTGAGTTTCAATCATGACACAAACTCCTCCTCTTTCTGCTAATATCATGTCTAAGGCTATTCTGTTTTCCCAAGCCATCTGGGTAGTAGCCCCTAATTGCTCAGCTATTCTTTTAACAGCATCTCCAGTGTAGTTAATAAATCGCTGTTGGTTGTAATAGATGTAGTTTATCCAATCTACATTTTTATTAATTGTCACCACCAAAATATTGACTCAAATCCTGCAGCTATTTGATTTTGGCCTTTAAATTGATTTGGTATTCCCCATGGGACTCCAATTGCGTTTAAATACACGTGAGAGTCAAAAGACCTGTAAGGCACTTCTCTCACTTTACGATGTCTTATTTTTCATTCCTCTGGTTGATGAAATGCTAGGGTGAAAGGGATAGCCAATTAGACTAAAGCACTAGTGCCACTCCAGTTATTCAGCAGAGTGTCCAGTAATGGTCCACCACAATACTACCATACATCTGCTCAGGGATGAACAAGGGCTGACTGATTGATAAGCTCTTGAAAATTCTTAAGCTCACTGCATCCCTTCAGGTCTCCAAGGAACATTAAATTTCCTCCCTGTCATGGGAGACACGATGTGAACTTAGTATTGGGAAACAGAAGCTGGATGACTCTCGGGGGCTGACCCACAGGGTGCTGGACTTCAGGATATAGCAGACAGAGAGTGTGGCACAACTTATTACTCCAGGCTGTAGAACCCTGGAAAAGAGCTACCATGCAGCCCAGGCCCAGTCGACTGGAGAACCACCCTAGTGGAAAGAGGACAATCTGGGCCTCTGGCCTGCTATGTGCACAAGCATAACAATTGCTTTGGTTTAACATGCGGATGGAATATTTGATCCATTCCAACCAGGCATTTGCATACTGGTATCCTGTCTTAATTACCAAAGTTTGTTTTAAGTCTTTAACTTCCATGATAGCTATCTTGGTCTTGTCATTAGACGGAGGAGGAGCAATTGTTCCATTGTGAGAGGTTTTGGAAGAAGGCTTAGAAGAAGGGGCAGGCGGTGAGGGATCCAAGAAATGCATTTCAAAGAATCCAACAGGGCCTGTCCCTGAAACCTCAGCCCCCATACCATAAAACCGGCTTAAAGAAGGGAACTGACTTAGAAAATGGGAAGAACTTTGAGGGCTTGAGATAATAACCTGTATAGGATTACACTGGTTTAGCTGACAGTTTGTGGGGGAGGGGGCGGGGCGGCTGTCCCTCTAGTAAAATGAATGTATGGTTTTAGGAAATTACAAAAACCAGTTGGGGAAGTCCATCCTTGCTCGTTAGTGGTCCACAGAACGTTGGACCAACTATGGCATAAAAGCTCTACATGGGGGAAAAAGACTCCTGGTTGACACTGTGGTCTTTATTGAAATCTCCCTGGGTTAAATGGTCCCAATTCACTAATGCCCAGTCTGAGGAAAGTCAGGAAGGACAGAGGTACTTTTCTGAAGTAGAGAGCTATCTTTGACTTGGCAAATCCCCACAGGGTATAACAAGGCAAGCATTAAATGCAATAGTTTGAGGCAAAATTGATTTGGTTATGTTAATAACTAGATGGTCAGCAATAGAGTGAGGAAAGAAAAAAGAGTAACAGAATAGATGAAAGAGAGTTAAATTTTTCTAGCTTTAGTTTGGTAGAGTTTTCCCCTGGGACTATGGCCCGCAATTCTGCAGGGGGTGCCACGTTCTTGACCCGGGTGTGATGAATCCATCCCCCTTTCACTATACGAACAGCAGTCTCAGTGGTTAGCAGCACAAGGTAGGGTCCTTCCCAGGCTGGCTTGAGTTTTCCTTCTTTCCACCCTTTGATGAGCACGTGAACCTCAGGCTGGTGCTGGTTTACCGGAATTTCTGTAGGTGGTACCTTGCTAAAAGACTTAGTTTTGAGGGAAAGGAAAGTGGAAGATAAACCAACTATATAATTTCTAAGAAACTGACCTTTGTTTTAAATGTGGGGACATCAGCAGTGGACTTCACAGTCCTTGGTGCCTTCTTACTAAGAAATTTCCTTTAGCACCTATTTTTATTAGTTTTTAGACCACGGAAAGCCAAATACCATTTTATATTTGACAATGTTTCCTGTATGATTTTTATACCAGATAAGCTAAATTTCACCTTTATATTGGTGTGTTATTAATGTTAAACTTAATTTTAATAAAACCTTGTAGACATATTTATTCAATTTTTAATGTCTGACCATAAGGTAAGATTTTTATAGACTCTTTTTAACCTTTTATAGTTTTTGTTAAAGAGCAGGTTAGTGCTTTGAGAAAAAACTGTTGTGCTTTTATTTTAATATCCAGTTCACAGAAAAACTGGATGATACCACTTTAACTTCAGCTAATATGTTTACACACAGAATTTCCTTTACAATTAACATTTCAGAATTGCTTAAACCTTTAAAACAAAATATTTTTTAACCTTTTAATGTAGGTAAAAATCCACATTCTTATGCCTCCTTATAATCCTTTTACAAAACGTATATTTTACTTTCCTTATACACCTTGCACATAAACTGTTTCTTGAATAGTTTTACATTCAGGAGGCCTAATTACTTTTAAATTATACAACATTTCTTGCATAAATTCCCTTTTATAACTTTTTTCATGACTTTTACAGACAATTCTTTGACATGCCTCAACTTTCTGACTTGTTGCAAACATCTCTTTCTTTAAACAACCAGTTAATTTATTTTAGAGCAAGAACTTCCCATGTAACCTTCCTTTTTACATAAATTCTTCCCCTGCTTCTTTTTTTTTTTTTTTAAGATGATAATCATTCTTTTCCAAAGCGAACTTCCTTCATGTCTGTGGACTAGGCTGTCTAAGGCCACAAGATTAGAAGTTAGGATAATACATGTCACACTGCTAACTTTTAGCAAACTTTACTTTTGTTGAAAAACTTTAAGTTGGGGATTTCAATTATTCTTTGCTATTAATAAGATCTAGTTCAGTCCATATTAACTTATAATTAGTATAGATGGCTTTTTCCTGATTCTGTAAGTACTTTAAGGCTTGGCTGAGTGCAAACAGCTTGCACATTTGAGCAGATCAATTATTAGGCAATTTTCCTAACAATGCTTCTACAAGAGTTTCCTTATCACTTACTGAATACCCTTGTGTCTTTTTCTCTCAATCAGCTGGGAGGAACCAATTATTGTCCTGTCCTGAAGTGAGTTCCTCCTAGGTCTGGTCGGACCTTTGTATGGTAATTAAGATTTAAATCCTCTGTTAGGAAACCTGCTGGGTTAAGGGAATTTTCAGTGGTGAATGTTAAATCATCTTTTTCTAAAAGAATCATCTTACACTTTAAGTACTTTAAGGTTCTTGAGTCAATAAGCTACATTTTTGCTTTTTTTTTTTTTTTTTTTTTTCACTTAGGATAGTTCTGACCTGACGAGGTGTGCTCACAATGAGGTTTCCTCTAAAAGTTATTTTTCTACTTTCTTCTGTTAGCAAAGCAGTTGCTGCTACAGATTGAATGCATTTGGGCCAACCGTGGATTACCGCTTTAAGGATTTTTGATTAGGAAGGCTACGGGTTGTCAGTGGTCTCAGTTCTTTCGGGCTATGCCCTTCTTTACACTGACAACAAGGTGGTATTGGAGTGTTATCAGGTGACGGAGAAGACCTTCAATTATTAATTATAGGTTTTAAATTTACCCTGGCTTTTAAAGAAATAGGATACACTCTTTTCTCTTTACTACTTCTAAGTCTCTCTTTCTCCCTCTCTTCCTCTCTCTGTCTTTGACTCTCTGTCTCTTTCTTTTTCTATCTTTGACTCCCTCTTTGTCTTTCTGTCTCTTTCTCTCTCTCTCTCTGCCTCTTTCTCTCTCTCTCTTTGACTCTCTGACTTTTTCTCTCTCTTTCTTTCTGACTTCCTCTCTCAGTTTCTCTTTCCTCTTTGCTGGTCTTTCCCTGCCTCTGCCAGCCACTTACGCTGTTGTTCTCCCCTCTCCTTCCCCTTCCCCTAGGGGACGGGGTGGTGGGAGTGGAGCTACTCTGTCTTCCCCCAAGACGAAAGGGGAGTACTGAGTATTTTTCTTACTACTGGAGCTTTGTGTGAGGTTCGACGCGCTGAAATTTGCAGAAGGCTCAATCCCTCAAACCAGGGATGTCTCGCCTTGCTTGGCCCAGAAGGCTTAATCCCTCAAACCAGGGATGTCTTGCCTTGCCTGCCCTGGAAGGGTCAACCTCTCAAACCAGGGATATCTCTCCTTGCTGCTCTGTAAGGTTGACCTGTTTCCTCCCTTTCCCCCTCTGAAGGTCCCTTGCACACTTCCCACTCTCTGGCTGCTCCCCTAGGGGAGAATTAGGCCCTTCTTAGTGTTAGCATGCCAGTATAAATCCCATGGCAGGATACGCCCTAAGCCATATGAGGTAGCTATGGAACCGCAGAGAGAACCCACTCCCTCCATCCAGCAGTAGGACTTGTCACCATCCACACGAACAACACTGCAAGTAGGGTTGTTTGTCATCAGTCACGCACACACACATTTAGCCCTCCAGAATTTGACCACCAGGGAAGTACTTTACCAGCTCCTGCGGCTTCTCCTTTCTTGATCTGTGCACAGAGTCATTCCTGCAGCTAGGTTGCTGGGCAGTTTCTTTCCGCATTGCTGAGAGCTCAAGTTATATCTTGCACTGGGTGGGTCCTGATTTCTCACCCCTGAGGCTGCCACAAGGGGGCGGAGCAAGCCTGCTTGCAAGAGAGAACCAGAGATCACCCCCGGAGGGGAATGTAATCCTGGATGAGCCTCCAAATTGTTATAAATAAGGTTTTGGTGCCACAAAAGAAATATCACTCCAATATAAAATTTTCTTTTTAATTCTCACAAGGCAATGTACTTCTATAGAAGCATGTGCCCTTGCAGATGGAGCAATGGTGAGCACACACTTGGACAAGGGAGGGGAAGAGGTTCTTATCCCTGACACATGTGGCTCCTGCTGCTGTGTCATTCCCCTATTGGCTAGGGTTAGACTGCACAGGCTAAACTAATTCCGATTGGCTAATTTAGAGAGAGTGACGGGGTGAGTGGTTTGGTGGGAAAAATGGTTATGGCAGAGCAGGAAATCTGAATGAGTCAGGATGGAGAATGAGCAGGTAATTGGAATGAGTCAGGGTGGAGCAGATAATTGGAATGAGTTGGGGTAGAGTAGGTAATTGGAATGAGTCAGGGCAGAGAAGGTAATTGAAAGATTGCTTTACAAGGAAGTTAAGTTTAAAAGTAGAAGGCAAATAATTGAACATACTGACATTGATTCTTTGAAGAAAAATTTAGAACTCATATCTAACAGTGAAACTAAACTCTCTATTAAAACTACAAAAATTATCCGGGGTTGGTGGCAGGCACCTGTAATTTCAGTGATTTGGGAGGCTGAGGCAGGAGAATTGCTTGAACTCGGGAGGCGGAAGTTTCAGTGAGCTGAGATCAGGCCACTGCACTCCAGCCTGGGTAATAGAGTGAGACTCCATCTCAAAACAAAACAAAGCAAACACCTAAAAAAAAAAATCCAACTACAGAAAATATTGTATTTAATGATAAAATATTGAATATTGTCTCCCAAAGATCAGGAAGAGTACATCTTCAATATTGCCATTTCTATTCAACATTGTTTTGATATTTTAGCAATTGAATAAAAAATGAAAAAACACTGCAATCAAATTTAAAGATTGGAAAAAAGTACAACCTTTATTATTTGCAAGTGGCATGACTGTGTACATAGAATTTTTTTTCAAATTTTAAAACATAATTCCTAAGTGAATGTATCAAGTTTGCCCAAGGTAAATACAACATAAAAAGTAATTGTATTTTTATATATTAGTAACAAAAATTAGAAAATAAAACAAATTAGCAAAATGAAAATAGCAGAAAAATCACACGAAACACATGACTTCATATCATTAAAGTTTTAAAGACATCTGCATTGTATACTCTTACAGTGAGGTATATTTAAGGAGACGTAAATAAACTGAGAGCTATACTATAGTAATAAATTGACATGTTGAGTTATGTTAAGATGTCCATAACGGTACCATAGACTGTGTGGTGTTGTTGCATGGGTAGGCAAATGACCAAAGTAAAGGATAGAAGGTGCTGAAATAGACCCATTTATACCTGATTACTGCTATGGTCTGAATGTGTCTCTCAAAATTCATACTTTGACACTTAATTGCCAATGTGAAAGTCTTAAGAAATGGGTACTGTAGGGAGTAATTAAGTAATGAGAGTGCAGTCCTCCTGGATAAAATTAGAGCCCTTGGTTAAAGGACTTGAGGCAATGGGTTTGCTCTCTTCCTCTTTTGTGCCATGTGAGAACAAAGTGTTAGCATTCTTTTGACTTTCTGTCCTTTCACCACATGAGGTAAGTTACAAGTTGCCATCTATGAGAAACAGGGCTTCACCAGACACTGAACCTGCTGGCACTTTGATCTTGGGCTTCCCAGCTTTCATAACTGTTAGAAAACAAAATACTGTTCTTTAAAATTTACCTAATCTCATGTATTTTGCTATAGCAGCACAAAGATAGTTACCTTAATTAAATGAACAGTTCCACCAGAATTTAGTGGATTTAGATAATCATTTTAATAAATAGTACTATAGCCATTCCCTTCATTTAAAAAATTGAGAAGATATCTATTTGAGAGTAATGCCAGAACTACATATGAATGTAAAGTAATTCAAATTTAGGAAAAAATTAGGAAGCTTGTCTTTATAAACATGGGATTGAAAATTATATTTGTATGTTAAATTTTTGTGGGTGCATAGTATGTGTATGTGTACCTAAATGTTTTGATACAGGAACAAAATGCATAATAACCACATCAGGGTAAATGAGGTATCTGTCACCTAAAGCATTTATTCTTTTGTTATGTTACAAAGAATTCAATTATACTATTTTAATTATTTTTAAATGTACAAAAATTATTGTTCACTGTAGTCACCTTGCTGTGTTATCAAATGCTTGAGATTATTCACTCTCTCTAATTTTAATTTTGTACCCATTAACCGTCCCCACGTCCACCCCATCTAACCCTTCCCAGCCTCTGATAACCAGCCTTCTACTCTTTATCTCCATGAGTTCAATTGTTTTAATTTGCAGCTCCCACAAATAAGTGAGAACATGCAAAGTTTGTGTTTCTGTGCCAGGCTAAATTCACTTAACATAATCATCTCCAATTCCATTCATGTTATTGCAAATGACAGGATCTCATTCATTTATATGGCTGAATTGTACTCCCTTGTGCATATGTAACACATTTTCTTTCTTTGTTTGTCTGTCTATTGCTTCCAGATCTTGGATATTGTGAACAGCACTGCAATAAACATGGGAATACAAATATCTCTTCTATATGCTGATTTCCTTTCCTTTGGGTATACACCTAACAGTTTGATTGCTGAATCATATGGTAGCTCTATATTTAGCTTTTTGATGAACCTCCAAACTGTTCTCCCTAGTGGCTATAATAATTTATATCATCAACGTGTATGAGTGTTCCCTTTTCTCAGTGACCTTGATAGCATTTGGGATCACCACTATTTTGGATAAAAGTCATTTCAACTAGGGTAGGATGATATCTCATTATGGTTTTGATTTGCATTTCTCTGATGATGAATAATGTTAAGCACCTTTTCATACACCTTTTAGCCATTTGTGTGTCTTCTTTTGAGAGATACCTATTCAGGTATTTTGCCTAATTTTAAATCAGATTATTATATTTTTTCCCATTGAGTTTTTTGAGCTCCTTATATATTCTGGTTATTAATCTCATATTGGATGAATAGTTTGCAATTTTCTTCCAATCTGTGGGTTATCACTTCACTGTGTGGATTGTTTCCTTTGTCGTGCAGAGGCTTTTTAACTTGATGTGATCCCATTTGTCCATTTTGGCTTCAGTTACCTGTTCTCATGGGGTATTACTCAAGAAACTGTTGTCCAGTTCAATGTCCTGAAGAGTTTCCCCAATGTTTTCCTTTAGTTAGCTTGAGGTCTGAGACTGAAGTCTTTATAATTCATTTTGATTTTATTTTTGCGTATGGTGAAAGAAAGGGGCCTAGCTTCATTCTTTTGCATGTGAATATCCAGATTTCCCAGCACCATTTATTGAAGAAAGTGTTCCTTCCCTAATGCATGTTCTTAGCACCATTGTCAAAGATAAGTTTACTGTATATATATGTAAATATATATAATTTATATATTTATATAAATATATAATTTTTATATATATATATATATTTGTCACTGGGTTCTCTATTCTGTTCCATTGGTCTATGTGTCTGTTTTTAGGCAAGTACCATGCTGTTTTCGTTACTATAGCTCTATGGTATAATTTGAAGTCAGGTAATGTGATTCTTTCATTTTTTTTCTTCCTTTTTGCTCAGAAGAGCTTTGACTATTTCTGGGCCTTTTGTGGTTCCACATAAATTTTAGGTTTTTTTTCTATTTCTGTGAATAATATAATGGTGATTTTGATAAGGATTGCATTGAATGTGCAGACTACTTTTCGTAGTATGGACATTTTAACAATACATATTCCTCCAGTCCATGAACATAAAGTATCTTCCTATTTTTTATGTCCTCATCAATTTCCTTCATTAATGTTTTAAAACTTTTATCACAGAGATCTTTCTCTTCATTGGTTAACTTAAATCCTAGATATTTTATTTTGTTTGTAGTATCATATGTGAGATTATTGTCTTGATTTTCTTTTCAGATTCTAGTCTGTTGACATATAGAAATGCTACTGATCTTTGGTGCTGATTTTGTATCCTATAACTTTACTAAATTTATCATTTATAATATTTTTTCATAGAGACTTTAGGTTTTTCCAAAAATAAAATTATATAACCTGCAAACAAGGATAATTTAACAACTTCCTTTCCAATTTAGATGACCTATATTTCTTTCTCTAGTGTGATTGCTCTAGCAATACTTCCAGTATTATGTTGAGCAACAGCAATGAAAGTGGGCATCCTTGTTGTGTTTGCCTATCTGAGAAGGAAAGTTTTCAGTTTTTTGTTGTTTTGTATGATACTAGCTGTGGGTTGGTTACATATGGCTTTATTGTGTAGAGGTATGTTCCTTCTACCCACAATTTTTTTAGCATTTTATACATGAAGGGATGTTGAGTTTTACAAATGCTTTTTCAGCATCAATTGAAATGATTATATGGTGTTTGTTCTTGATATAATTTGTCTCATTGATTAATTTGCATTTGTTGAATTATCCTTGCATTCCATGGATAAATCCCACATGGTTATAATGAATGATTTTTCTAATGTGTTGATGAATTCTGTTTGCTGGAACTTTGTTCAGAATTTTTGTGTCAAGGTACATCTGAGATATCGACTTGTAGTTTTTGTTGTTTTGTTTTTATGTGTCTCTGTCTGGTTTTGATATCAGGGTAATACTGGCATTGATATGTTTTGGGTGTGTTACTGCCCAAAGCTTATCTTGAATTTAACTCCCACAATTCTCATGTTTCATGGGAGAAGCCCATT
The DNA here is from genome assembly GCF_028858775.2 of Pan troglodytes. Classification (NCBI taxonomy): domain Eukaryota; kingdom Metazoa; phylum Chordata; class Mammalia; order Primates; family Hominidae; genus Pan; species Pan troglodytes. The sequence goes on along the minus strand of NC_072403.2, from coordinate 78,230,504 downwards.
GGGAAGTGACTGAATTATGGGGGTGGGTCTTTCCTGCACTGTTCCCCTGTTAGTGAATGAGTCTCAGGAGATACGATGGTTTTAAAAATGGGAGTTTCCCTCCGCAAGCTCTCTCTTTCCCTGCTGCCATCCATGTAAAATGTGACTTGCTCCTCCTTGCCTTCCACCATAATTGTGAGGCCTCCCCAGTCATGTAGAATTGTAAGTCCCTTAAACCCCTTTCTTTTTTAAATTACCCAGTCTTGGGTATGTCTTTATCAGCAGCATGAAATGGACTAATTGAATAAATTGGTACCAATAGAGTGGGGCACTGCAGAAAAAATAACTGAAAATGTGGAAGTGACTTCACAACTGGGTAACAGGCAGAAGTTGAAACAATTTGGAGGGCCCAGAAGAAGACAGAAAGTCATGGGAAAGTTTGGAACTAACTAGAGACTTCTTGAATGGCTTTGACCAAAATGCTGATAATGATATGGGCAATGAGATCCAGGAGGAGGTAGTCTCAGATGAAGATGAGGAACTTGTTGAGAACTGGAGCAAGGTGACTATTGTTATACTTAGCAAAGAGACTGGCAGCATTTTGCCTCTGTCCTAGAGGTTTGTGGAACTTTGAATTTGAGAAAGATGATTTAGGATATCTGGCAGCTGCACACATTTGCATACGTAATGATGAGCCAAATGTTAATCCCCAAGACAATTGGAGAAATGTCTCCAGGGCACATAAGAGGTCTTCATGGCAGCCCCTCCAAACACAGATCCAGAGGCCTAGGAGGAAAAAGTGGTTTTGTGTGCTGGGCCCAGCGTCCCCGTGCTGTATGCAGCATAGGGACTTAGTTCCTTGGTTCCCAGCCACACCAGTGATGACTGAAAGAGGCCAGATAGAGCTTGGGCCATGGCTTCAGAGGGTGCAAGCCTCAAACATTGGCAGCTTCCATGTGGTATTGAGCCTGTGAGTGCACAGAAGTCAACAGTTGAGTTTTGGAAATCACCACCACGATTTCAGAAGATGTATAGAAACACCTGGATGTCCAGGCATAAGTTTGCTGTAGGCACAGTGCTCTCATAGAGAACCTTTGCTAGGGCAGCGTGGAAGGGAAATATGGGGTGAGAGCCCCCACACAGAGTGCCTACTGGGGCACCACCTAGTGGACCTGTGAGAAGAGGGCCACTGTCCTCCACACTCCAGCATGGTAGATTCACTGACAGCATGCACTGTGCACCTGGAGAAGCCACAGACACTCAATGCCAGCCCATGAAAGCAGCCAGGAGGGAGGCTGTACTCTGCAAAGCCACAGGGGCAAAGATGACCAAGAGCATAGGAACCCACCTCTTACATCAGCATCACCCAAATGTTAGACATGGAGTTAAAGGAGATCATTTTGAAGCTTTAAGATTTGACTTCCCTACTGGATTTTACACTTGCATGGGGCCTGTAGGCCCCTTGTTTTTAATTTCTCCCATTTGGAATGGCTGTATTTACCCAATGCCTGTACCCCCATTGAATCTAGGAAGTAACTAGCTTGCTTTTGATTTTACAGGCTCATAGGCAGAAGGGACTTGCCTTGTCTCAGATGAGACATTGGACTGTGAACTTTTGAGTTAATGCTGAAATGAGTTAAGACTTTGATTTGGTTGTGTTCCCATCCAAATCTCATCTTGAATTGTGATTCCCACAATGCCCATATGTTGTGGGAGAAACCCAGTGAGAGGTGATTGAATTATGGGGACAGATCTTTCCTGCACTGTTCTCATGATAGTGAATGAGTCTCAGTAGATCTGATTATTTTAAAAATGGGAGTTTCCCTGCACAAGCTCTCTCTTGGCCTGCTGCCATCCACATTAGATGTGACTTCCTCCTCCTTGCCTCCTGTGATGATTGTGAAGCCTCCCCAGCCATGTGAAACTGTAAGTCCATTAAACCTCTTTTTTTGTAAATTGCCATGCTTGGGTATGTCTTTATCAGCAGCATGTAAATGGACTAATATAGGCATCATAGAATGAGTTTGGATGTATTCCCTCCTCTTCGATTTTTTAGAGAGTTTGAATGGGATTGGTATTAGTTCTTTAAATGTTTGTTAAAATTCAGCAGTGAAGCTATTGGTACTGGGCTTTTTTTTATTGTTGGGAGACTTTACTATGGTTTTGAATTTTTATATGTTATTGTCTATTCAGGTTTTAGATTTCCTCATAGTTCAATCTTGGTAGGTTGTATGTGTCTAGGAATGCATCTATTTCTTCTAAGTTTTTCAATTTATTGACATACAGTTGCTGATAGTAGCTTTTAATGATCCCTTGAATTTCTGCAGTTTCAGTTGCAATGTCTTCTTTTTCTTCTCTGATTTTATTTCAGTTATCTTTCTTTTTTTTCTTAGTCTGCTAAGCCTTTGTTGATTTTGTTTATCTTTTCATAAAACCAACTTTTTGTATTGTTGATCTTTTATATTGCTTTCTTCATTTCAATTTCATTTATTTCTGCTCTAATTTTTAAATTTTTTTCTACTAATTTTAGGTTTGGTTTGCTCTTGCTGTTCTAGTTCTTTAAGATATATCCATAGGTTGTATATTTGAAGTTCATCTCTTTTGTATGTAGGCATTTATAGCTATAAATTTATCTCTTAATACTCCTTTTGCTGTGTCCCACAGATTTTGGTATGTTGTTTCCATTATCATTTGTTTCAGTAATTTTTTAAAATTTCCATCATAATTTTTGATCCAATGGACATTCAAGAGTATATTCTTTAATTTACTTGTATTTTTATATTTTTCAAAGTTTCTATTGTCATTAATTTTGAGTTTTATTTCATTGTGGGGAGAGAAGACATTTGATATGATTTCAATATGTTTGAATTTTTAAAGACTTGTTTTATGTCCTAATATATGGTCTATTGTTGATAGCAATTCTTATGTTGAGAAAAGGAATGTGTATTCTGCAGCTGTTGGATAAAATGTTTTATAAATATCGTGTTAGGTCTATTTGGTCTATAGCACAGACTAAGTTCTTTGTTTCTTCATTGATTTCCACTCCAGATTATCTGTCCGATGTTAAAAGTGGTCTGTCAAAGAGTCCAGCTATTGTCGTTTTGGGTTATTTCTCCCTCTTAAGCCCTAGTAATATTTGCTTTAAACATTTGTTTGCTCCAGTGTTGAGTGCATATATATATATATTTATAATTGTTATAACCTCTTGCTAAAGTGATTGCTTTATCATTATATAATGACATTTATGTCTCTCTCTTTTTTTTAATTATACTTTAAATTCTAGAGCACATGTGGACAACGTGCAGGTTTGGTACATAGGTATACATGTGCCATGTTGGTTTGCTGCACCCATTAACTGGTCCTTTACATTAAGTATTTCTCCTAATGCTATCCCTCCCCCTGCCCCCCACCCTATGTGTGATGTTCCCTGCCCTGTGTCCAAGTGTTCTCATTGTTCAGTTCCCACCTGTGAGTGAAAACATGCAGTGTTTGGTTTTCTATCCTTGTGATAGTTTGCTGAGAATGATGATTTCCAGTTTCATCCATGTCCCTGCAAAGGACATGAACTTATCCTTTTTATGACTGCATAGTATTCCATGGTGTATATATGCCACATTTTCTTAATCCAGGCTATCATTGACAGACATCTGGGTTGGGTCCAAGTTTTTGCTATTGTGAATAGTGCCACAATAAACATACGTATACACGTATCTTTATAGAAGCATTATTTAAAATCCTTTCGGTATATACCCAGTAATAAGATCACTGGGTCAAATGGTATTTCTAGTTCTAGAACCTTCAGGAATCACCACACTGTCTTCCACAATGGTCGAACTAGATTACACTCTCACCAACAGTGTAAAACTGTTCCTATTTCTCCACATCCTCTCCAGCATGTTGTTTCCTGACTTTTTAATGATCGCCATTCTAACTGGTGTGAGATGGTATCTCACTGTGGTTTTGATTTGCATTTCTCTGATGACCAGTGATGATGAGCATTTTTTCATGTGTCTGTTGGCTGCATACATGTCTTCTTTTGAGAAGTATCTGTTCATATCCTTTGCCCACTTTTTGATGGGGTTGTTTGTTTTTTCTTGTAAATTTGTTTAAGTTCTTTGTAGATTCTGGATATTAGCCCTTTGTCAGATGGGTAGATAGCAAAAACTTTCTCCCATTCTGTAGGTTGCCTGTTCACTCTGATGATAGTTTCTTTAGCTGTGCAGAAGCTCTATAGTTTAATTATATCCCATTTGTCTATTTTGGCTTTTGTTGTCATTGCTTTTGGTGTTTTAGTCATGAAGTCCTTGCCCATGCCTATGTGCTGAATGGTATTGCCCAGGTTTTTTTCTAGGGTTTTTATGATTTTTCATCTAACATTTAAGTCTTTAATCCATCTTGAATTAATTTTTGTATAAGGTGTAAGGAAAGGATCCTGTTTCAGCTTTCTACATATTACCAGGCAGTTTTCCCAGCACCATTTATTAAATAGGGAATCCTTTCCCCATTTCTTGTTTTTGTCAGATTTGTCAAAGATCAGATGGTTGTAGATGTGTGGTGTTATTTCTGAGGCCTCTGTTCTGTTCCATTAGTCTATCTCTCTGTTTTGGTAACAGTGTCATGCTGTTTTGGTTACTGTAGCCTTGTAGTATAGTTTGAAGTCAGGTAGTGTGAGCCTCCAGCTTTGTTCTTTTTGCTTAGGATTGTCCTGGCAATGCGGGCTCTTTTTTGGTTCCATATTAAGTTTAAAGTAGTTTTTTCCAATATTGTGAAGAAAGTCATTGGTAGCTTGATGGGGACAGCATTGAATCTATAAACTACCTTGGGCAGTATGACCATTTTCACGATATTGATTCTTCCTATCCATAAGCATGGAATGTTCTTCCATTTGTTTGTATCCTCTTTTATTTCGTTGAGCAGTGGTTTGTAGTTCTCCTTCACATCCCTTGTAAGTTGGATTCCTAGGTATTTTATTGTCTTTGTAGCAATTGTGAATGGGAGTTCACTCATGATTTGGCTCTCTGTTGGTCTGTTATTGGTGTATAGGAATGCTTGTCATTTTTGCACATTGATTTTTGTTTCCTGAGACTTCATTGAAGTCACTTATCAGCTTAAGGAGTTTTGGGGCTGAGATGATGGGGTTTTCTAAATATACAATCATGTCATCTGCAAACAGGGACAATTTGACTTCCTCTTTTCCTAATTTAATACCCTTTACTTCTTTCTCTTGCCTGATTGCCTTGGCCAGAACTTCCAGCACTATGATGAATAGGAGTGGTGAAAGAGGGCATCCCTGTGTTGTGCCAGTTTTCAAAGGGAATGCTTCTAGTTTTTGCCCATTCAGTATGGTATTGGCTGTGGGTTAGTCATAAACAGCTCTTATTATTTTGAGATACATTCCATCAATACCTAGTTTGTTTGCAGTTTTTAGCATGAAGGGCTGTTGAATTTCATTGAAGGTCTTTTCTGCATCTATTGAGATAATCATGTGGTTTATGTCGTTCGTTCTGTTTATGTGATGGATTACATTTATTGATTTGGGTGTGTTGAACTAGCCTTGCATCCCAGGGATGAAGCCAGCTTGATAGTGGTGGATAAGCTTTTTGATGTGCTGCTGGATTTGGTTTGCCAGTATTTTATTGAGGATTTTCGCATCGACAATCATCAGGGATATTGGTCTAAAATTCTCTTTTTTTGTGGAGTCTCTGCCAGGCTTTGGTATCAGGATGTTGCTGACATCTTAAATGAGTTAGTGAGGATTCCCTCTTTTTCTATTGATTGGAATAGTTTCAGAAGGAATGGTACCAGCTACTCTTTGTACCTCTGGTAGAATTTGGCTGTGAATCCATATGGTCCTGGACTTTTTTTGGTTGGTAGGCTATTACTTATTGCCTCAGTTTCAGAGCCTGTTATTGGTTTATTCAGCAATTCAACTTTGTCCTGGTTTAGTCTTGGGAGGGTGTATGTGTCCAGGAATTTATGCATTTCTTCCAGATTTTCTAGTTTATTTTGTGTAGAGGTGTTTATAGTATTCTCTGATGGTAGCTTGTATTTCTGGGGGATCGGTGGTGATATCCCCTTTATCGTTTTTTATTGCATCTATTTGATTCTTTTTTCTTCTTTATTAGTCTTGCTAGTGGTCTATCAATTTTGATGATCTTTTTATACTTTCTGTTTTAGTATCTATTTAGTGTGACATAAGTATAGCTAATCCTGCTCTCTTTTTTGTTTCCATTTACATGGAATTTATTTTTTCATCCTTTTATTTTCAATTTCAATGAGTCTTTATTGGTGAAGTGTGGCAATTGTAGGCAATAGATCATTGCATCTTGCTTTCAAAATCCATTCAACCACTCTTTCTTTCAGTTGGAGAGTTTTAATCCATTTACAGTCAATATTATAAGTATAATTGATAAGTAAGGACTTACTCCTATCATTTCATTTGTTTTCTGGTTGTTTGGTGGTCTTCTATTTCTATTTTTTTCCTTTCTGTCTTTCTTTTAGTAAAGGTGATTTTCTCTGGTGGTATGTTTTAATTTGTTGCTTTTTACTTTTTAGATATCTGTTGTATATTTTTTGATTTGATGTTACCATGAGGCTTATGAATAATATCTTAAAACCCACCATTTTAAACTTATGACAACTTAACAGTGATTGCATCCACACACAACCTAGCAAACAAGCAAAGAGAATACTAATAACAACTCTGCACTTTAACTTTATCCTCCCGCATTTTAAGTTTGTGGTTTCTATTTTTACCTTATTGTACTGTTTGTGTCATGAAAAGTTGGTATAGCTTTTATTTTGATCACTTCATATTTTAGTTTTTCCCCTCAAGATATGAGTAGTTTATAATATTCTGTCTTTTTCTCTAGACTTACTATGACCTTTGAGTTTTGTACCTTCAGATGATTGCTCATTTCCTCATTAAAGTTCTTTTATTTCAGATGAAAGAATTCCTGTTAGCAATTCTTGTAGTAGAGGACTAGTGTTGATAAAATACCTCAGCTTTTGTTTGTATTGGAAAGTCTTTATTTTTCCATAATGTTTCAAGAACACTTTTACTGGATATACTAAACAACATAACCTTTACATAATTACTTGTATTATGCACTACTTTATATTTAATTTTAATGTACTTTCATTATATTTTAATATTAAGTTATTCCTATGTAATTAGGAAATAGAGGAAAATGCAGGTATATCTGATAAGAACATCAATAAGCCATTCACTTTCCATGCTATTTTATAGAAGGTCATTTTGCACACAAATTTTTATCTATTATGACTCTTTAAAGAACTGAGAGCAAATATTCTTCATTTAAAAAGGCAAATAAAATAATATTTATGATATACAAATACATGCCATGGTACAGAGCATAACAATTATATGATTTATACTATTAATAATAAGTCCAGTATTCTTAAATTGAGAGATTGCCTTCAGGTAAATTTAGATACTTTAAATTGAATAGTTATTGGGAATATCTATGCTACTAATCTGTCAGCTCATTGCCACTCTATATGTGTCAAGTATTAATTACCCAGAAGTTTTAGTCACAATTGATCTTTGTTTGTGAGGAAAGTATATAAGTGATTTTTTTGCTATAATTCTTAGTAGACATTTTAAAATAAAATTGAGTATATTTGCAGCAGATAAAAATATAAAGTTATATTTTGTTCCAAAAGGTGACAGTTTTGGATAAAGCAAATAGGCATTGACCTGAATTGCTTTTTATAGAATAATAAGCCATTACATTATATTATATATTGTAGCCTGAAGGAAATGTGAGAGCACATTTAAGATCAGTATACCTTTCTTCCTTTGGTGTCAATGTATATACTGAATAATTCATTTTGCTAATCTAATGAACAATGTTTGTTTTGCTTGAATGACTAGCTGGTGAAAAAATGGACTCTCTAGAATTATTCTTTAAATTACCTTTTCAATAACTATACAGATAATAAAAGTGAATGGTTGGGCGCGGCAGCTCATGCCTATAATCCCAGCACTTTGGGAGGCCGAGGTGGGTGGATCACAAGGTCAGGAGTTCGAGACCAGCCTAGCCAGTATGGTGAAACCCCCATCTCTACTAAAAATACGAAACTTAGCCAGGCATGGTGGTACACAACTATAATCTCAGCTACTCAGGAGGCTGAGGCAGGAGAATTACTTGAACCTGGGAGGTGGAGGTTTCAGTGACCCGAGATCATGCCACTGCACTCCATCCTGGGTGACAGAGTGCGACTCTGTCTCAAATTAAAAAAATAAAAAATAAAAAAATAAAAGTGAAGAATGAATACTGAAAACATAAGCACATAATCAAATTGCATTTTTCCTCCAAAACTAAAAATTTTGCTTTTTTTGCATGACTGTTTCTTACAAGTGAACACTCATATTCCGTCTCATTAATGCTTCTGGGAATAATCTTGAGCCTTGAATAGAGAATATATTGTAGAAAAGACTGAAAAGAAGATATAGCACCTTTAGAAGTTCCATAATGGATGCTTAAACTTCACGATGAAAACAATATCTAGTCCATTGAGCATACCTTTTTGCCCACCTTAGTAAAACAAGTATCTCCTACTTTTGATTGCGTGTGTAAACCGAGAAGGCCAGATATTATTCCAGATAGAAAGTCTAACAGTAGGGAATATTGAGATTTTGTGGAGGTTATTTCTTCAATTTTAGTCTTTGTTTACTGAAGAAAAAGATATTTCAGTATTTTGTGTATGACTTCTGCACCTCATTTGGCTCAGCTTTGTTACCAGGAAACAAAGAGAAACACTCAGAATGGTACTTGGCCCAGGAATAATGTCTTCCTGCTGTCTGTGTTCTTCTGGCATAAAATCTCTCCATGATTCACAGGAGACCAAATAATTCTGGAGTAAGAAATCCCAAGCATTATATAAAAATACTTTCAAATAGACGATGAGAGCAAACATTGAAAGGGATAGGTTTCCTCAACTGGATTAAGGTCCATGTCTATATTTTATCTTAAGAGTTTTCCATAAAAATTTTGCTGTTCATATTATACTGTTTATTGTTATCATCCCTGAATCATCATAAATGAATAAGCATTATATGCTGACAAAAAGGGAAAAATAGAAAATATCTCACTACTTGTTTTACTGTGTGTAGCAATGTGATACTGTCTTGAGATTTCAAGAAGAATTTTGGTATTTGTTTAATGCACAATTTCTTTAACTGACATCTTGGGAGCTGTGAGATGTGTAGTATGTGTTAGTACGTGTATTTTGTATATTTGTGCACAACAGCAATGGTCCAGCTCAGACACAAAGATGTTTGAAGTAGTTATTTTCTCAGCAGTGTGTTCATGAATTGAAAGATAAGCTTAGGGCAAAGATAGCATAGTTTCAGAAATTGACATTGCAAAACATATGCTTAAAATCACATAATAATTTGATTGCTATTTGGTTTGTTTTCTTTGTTGTTGGTTTGGTAAAAAAGCTACTGTGTTACTGATTATTTATAATTGATATTTTTTCCAAATCAAGTATTTATCATTGAGCAATAAAATCGTATGTTGAGGGTAAAAACAGTACCTATATAGAAGTGTCCATATTACTATAACTACACTTATTTGCTGATGTGAATACTCAGGTTTGTTTGTCTCTTTGTTTTAAACTATATGGTCAATGGTCTTAATGACTTAAAATAAAATTCCTGCTCAATTTAAGGAGGCCCAATGAGCCTACAGTAGCCTATTGATTTTTATTTTTTTCTTGTGGTTTCATGGGGAAAAAAAGTGGTTAAAATTTATGAGATAATCCCTGATAGCCCAAGATAGTAGGGATTCTTATAAAACATAAATAATTTTCAAGGCCTCTGAAATTCAAACTAGATTATCTTGTACTATAATAATTTTAGGCTAATACTTGCTATTATATTTATATATATATATTCTGGAAACAATATCTAGGTTTGTACAATGCAACATTGTATTTTATATCATCTCCAATTGAACACCATGTACACAGCTATAACGTTCTTAGAATGGAAGAGGATATATGAATTTTGGAGGATAACTAGTAGTGTTTGACACACGGGGATTAACATTCAGTCTCTAAAGCATAATGGAAATACTAGTTTAAACATTAGTTCAAAATTTGACTAGTTAAAAATTAGATGAATAGTATCAATCACATGGGACTGTTGTGATACTTACATATTCTTGGCCAAAGTAGGTGCTCTATAATTGGTGGAAATCTTTGTTGTTGCTTAAGACTCATTTGATAATTTTTTAATACTCTGTCAGCCTATCAACATTTTGTCATCCATGTATCATCTATATTTGTCTTTCATAATTTCATAATTATCCAGTGATCTTGAATATTCTTTCAAGTGTATGTATATATATACACATATATATATGTAAAACCAAGCTGTTTTGGTTGTAACTTTTGTAGTAAATTATATTTTGTCATTTAATAACACCTCTTATAGAAACTCATGTTCCTGAAAATTATTTTTATTGAATGAGCTTCAAACTTCATAACACGTCTACAGTACATGTTAAATTGATAGAAAAATATTGTCACAATAATTTAATATTCACTGTCTCCACTTATTTATTCTAAGTATCTGAGTAAAAATAATCAGAAAACTGTAGAAATTCATAAACACAAACACTCACAGAGAGAGAGAGAACAAGTCCCTCGATAACATCATTTTGTTCAACATAGTTTCCTGACAACATTGAGCAATAAAAACAACAACAACAACAACAACAACAACAAACAGTTCCCATCAGTGCCACTGTCTGTGTAGAGCTTACATGTTCTCTCCATCTCTGCATAGGTTTTTCTTTGGATGCACCAGTTTTCTCCCACATCCCAAAGATATGTACATTAGATGAATTGACTTATCTACATTGTCGGCATGTGGGTGAGTGTGTGAGCGCCCTGGATGCATCCTGTCGAGGCTTTGTTCCTGCCTTATGTCCTGAGCTGCCGGCATAGGTAGGCTTCATCCACCTGTGACTCTGAACTGGAATTATTGGGTAAATTATCTTACTTATTTTTATTAATGTTTTTAAATATATGCATAGCTCATATTTATTTCAATGTTTAAAATTAGAAGCATTTTCCCCGTCGCTACTAAAAATACAAAAAATTAGCCGGGCGTAGTGGCGGGCGCCTATAGTCCCAGCTACTTGGGAGGCTGAGGTAGGAGAATGGCGTGAATCCGGGAGGCGGAGCTTGCCGTGAGCTGAGATTGCGATTGCGCCACTGCACTCCAGCCTGGGCGACGGATCTCAAAAAAAAAAAAAAAAGAAAAGAAAAAAATTAGAAGCATTTTGCACTTTATTTTAAAGTTTGGTGGTGTTTTCGTGTGCAGAAATATATGGTAGGAATTTAACTCTCATTTATATCAATTAGCCTATGGTAAAATTGGTTTCATTATACATCATTTTACTTAAAGTGACAGTTTACAAGAACCTATCGATGACATTGAGGACTTAAGTGTGTGTGTGTGTATATGTGTATGCGAGTGTGTGTGTATATGTGTGTGTGTGTGTGTGTGTGTGTGTGTGTATGCACACGTTCCAGTACTTATCAATGAAAAGCTTGACAATAATCACTAGGCAAATAGGATGGAGCATTAGTTTTCTGTTGCTGCCACAACAAACTACCACAAACTTAGCAGTTTACAACACCCATTTATTATCCCACAGTCTGGTACATCAAAAGTCCAGGGACATCATTGCTCAGTTGGTACTTTGTTTGTCACAAGGCCAAACTCAAGGTGCCAGCAGCCTGTGTTTCTTTCTGGAAGATCTGGGCATGAATCTACTTCCAGACTCATTAGAGGTGTTTGCATGATTCAGTCCCATTGTGGCTGTAGGACTACAGTACCCTTTGGTTACTGGCTACTGGTTGGGGTCATTCCAAGCTTTAAGAGGCAACCTACATTTCAAGGTTTATGATATTCTTTCAGCTTTAATAACAGCAATGATCAGTCAACTCCTCCTTATGCATTAAAAATATATGATGTCCTCTTCTACCTCATCTCTTTTCTGCCTTCCTCCTCTGTTGCATCTCTCTAAATGTTCTTTCTTTTCTGCTTTTAAGTGCTCCTGTGATTACATTGAGCACACCTGATAATTCAGAATAATGTCTCTAAATTTAAGGTCAGCTGATTGGTATGTAAAATTACATCTGCAAAGGCCCTTCATAACACAGCCTAGATTTGTGTTTGTTTGAATAACCTGGAGTTGAGAAACTTGAAAGTGGCAAAGGCAACTTAGGAATTCTGCCTATCACAAAAAGAAAATCTTTTAATTTTGTTATTTGCATTAATATATCAATATAGAGGCAGCAAACCATTCTCATTGTGAATACAAAGGAAACTGATCAGTTGCCTATGCCAGTTGCCATATTTATGGAAGCAAATTTAATAAATAGTGATGACTACAAACAGACATGTTTTGAATTTGTAGTTATAGCATGTGGCATTAATTACCTAGCTGCATTTTTTACAGATATCAAGCTTCATTTACTTCCTTAAAGTAATGGAGCAATTTGCAGTATAATTCATATTTTCATATTACATTTCACAAATATAAGTTTTTCTATTCTGACTATATTCCCCTAAGAAAAATGCCGTGATTTGGGAGATTAATCTTATAAAACATGGAGCTACTTCTTAATCTTATTCCAGCGATCTTAAGATTTAGTTAGTACTGTTAACTTACTATGAAATCCACCCTCTAGCTCATTTTATCAAAATAAATCTGGGCCCCTGAAAAATTAATTGACTTTTCCAGGCTTGTACAATGTGTTGGTGAAGAGAGGGAGATGATGTTTCTACCCCCTTCTCTTTATTTCATCTGTTAGTCTACATTACTTTGTTTTAGGGATTTAAGTTATTGCATCCATTTATTAACTGTGCTCCCAAATACTACATAGTCTTTTATAATAGAGAAAGCAATTTTCAAAATTTGCATTTTATTTTAAACATTCCATTCACAAGTTAATGTACACTAACAACAACAATTTTTTAAAACCCATGTTTTCTACTTGCTTTTGTTTTCTTTTTGCTTAGAAGAAGTTGTGATGTCCAAAAGGTTAAAGGCTTCGCAGACCTTCATTGGCATTAGGGCATTCACACAGCAAAAAGCTATTAAAAACATCAATTTCACAGTATAAGTAGAAAGAAATTAAAACATGATTAATTTTTTATGAAAAATTCATTGGCTTTGGAAATAAATAAAATATTCTAGAAAACATTTTTATAGTCATTTGAAGAATAATATATGAATAAGGTAAAAATGCTAGAGGATTTGTATTTTGCCTGCCAAATATTTTTAAATAACTCAGTAATCACCATCGTTAACAGGAATAGCAATTATTCGCTTTGTATCTAATTTGTGTATGATACTTTTTGGTCCTAACAATAAGAGATATTTACAAAGTTGGCCCTGCAAATTACAACACCAAGATTATAAAGGCATAAATATGGAACACATATATAAAATTATTATTTTTTAACTGTTGAAATAGCTTTAGGACAAAGGAGTGTTAAGTATGACAATTCAGAGAAACTGGTTGTAACTCACAATTTGTTTAGACACGTGCCTCTCAAAAGAGTGCACCCAGACCATTCATATCACCTGGGAACTTATTAGAAAGGTAAGTTACCAGGCTCTGTCCTAGAGCTACTGAATGAGAACTTCTGGATAGAGGAACAGTTTTCTGTGCTTTTATAAGCTCTGTAGGAGATTCTGAGAGAGCTAAAATTTAAAGGAACCACTCATCTGAGGGAAAGGGGGAAACAATTTTTGAAAGCCTCGAATGCATCAAAAAGAACTTCTTAAAAACCTGGAGAACTTTACTTTTTGAACTGAGAATTTTGACAGATTACTTTGTATGGAAGGTTCTTTGGGGGAGAGATTAAGAACAGATAAAGAACACAAATATTTAGATTATCTTTTCAGTTCTAAACAATTGCAGATTATTTGTAAAAAAGACAGCATTTTGAGAGTACTCTACTTGAGAATGAAGAGTTTACTGCTAGCAGATAATGTTGACTGAAAGGCAGAAACTGGGTAAGAGAATGATGATGAGATAGCAAGCAAGATAAGCAGTGGATTCCAACTTAATATGCAGGAGTTTATTACGCACATAACCTTCTGTTTTTTCAATGCCAAGATAATTAAGAAGAAATAATTATACACTTATATAGGATTATTTCATTATGCAGAATAAAAGCAGTGAATCTATTTCTCCTCCAGGCCTTAAAGCTTCATTACATAAAGATATGTTGACCGCGTGCAGTTGCTCACGCCTGTGATCCCAGCACTTTGGAATGCCAAGGTGGGCGGATCACCTGAGATCAGGAGTTCGAGACCAGCCTGGCCAAGATGGTGAAACTCCATCTCTACTAAAACTACAAAATTAGCAGGCTGGTGCAGGCCTGTAATCCCAGCTAATCAGAAGGCTGAGGCAGGAGAATCACTTGAAACCAGGAGACGAAGGTTGCAGTGAGCCGAGATTGTGCCATTGCACTCCAGCCTGGGCAAAAAGAGCAAAACTCCATCTCAAAAAAAAAAAAAAAAAAAAAAAGTCCCTTCCTGATTTCCTTAGAGGAGTGACAACCATTTATATAATGATTAACAAACAGTATGTCATTTAAAGCAGTCTAGGTTATTATATCTCATTAAGTAAATAAATTTAGCTTATGTACTTATAAATAACATTTATACATTTTAAATAATTATTTTCATTTTGGATCTTATTTTTTCTCATATTTGTATTACTGTTAAAATTTTAAAAATACTTAAATCCTGGGCCATATATATGAGATATAAGTGAATTGCTTAAATCACTACAGTAATGAGAAAAGTTATGGAAATTTTTGGCCAGGCATGGTGGCTCATGCCTGTAATCCAAACACTTTGGGAGGCTGAGGAGGGAGGATCACTTAAGACCAGGAGTTTGGGACCAACCTGGGCAGCACAGGAAGACTTCATCGCTATAAAAACAATTATCATTATAGAAATTTTTATATAGAATCAGTGTATTATCAGAATACTCAGAATTATAAACTTAACATCAAAAAAGAAATATTTTGTTTGAGTTATCAGTTGTGGACATATTATGTCAGTTTGGTGTCAACAATTTGCTTTATCTCAAGTGTAGTATACACAAGTTAACTGGTTATACCATGATCTAAACAGTTTGGTATGCAGTAATAATAATAAATAATGCAGACTTAGGCAACTTGTACAAACATTTCAAAACATAAATTCCTGTTGAAACATTTTCAAAAGTGAATTTTATGAAACAATTTTGGAAGCCTCAGAAAATATTCTCTGATATTTTATTTTATTGCTATGTTTTATTTTGGGATGATCTTAAAGGACATCAACATAGACTACAGAAATAGCAAAACTTCTTTAGCAAGTTATTGTTACAAGAAAGAGGTACTTGCATTTGTGTTTGTATTTGCAATAAAGCTGGCACAAACAAGCAGGTAAGAAAAGAGTTGAGATGAATTTAATATGTTAATGATTACAACTGTGCCAAGTAGCGCAGAATGAAATTAAAGGACACTGCTCTAAAGATGCCCTCCAATCTGTACAAACAGAAATGGTGATGACATATGGAATAAAACAGAACATGTGAAAAGCACTAATATCAGTATTGAAACTTTAAGCAGTAATTTAGTCAAAGCATATATGCATGGTCTATGCCACAGGGAAAATAATAGCAAATATTTGTTGAGTGATTGGTGTCATAAATAGTTCTAAATGCTTAACATATATTGGATCCTTTGATTTTTATAATAATCTTATGAGGCAGGTCCACTTATTATCCCTATTTTACACATACGGAATCAAAGACACAAAAAAAGGTCAGGCAGCATGTTTTAGTACACACAGCTAAAAGACGGAACCAGAATTTAAAGTGGAAAAATGTCCTGCTTGTGCTTATAATATTAATCACTATGTTATAAATGCACATATATATTAAATTTTATCCAATATTTATAGCAAACATTGCCATGATCATTTATACTCAATGATAATTTACAGGAACATTTTATCAGTTGTATGAGTAAAAATTAAGATTTTTTCTAATTTTCAAAACGGAAATTCTAACATTTTATTTCAGAGTAAGATGGAAAGATCTCAAATGAGAGTAGAAATAAATATCTTTTATATTCATAACTTTTGTGAATATATGACCATTCACCAAAAGCTATTAAACAACCTAGTGACTATTTGCTTTTTTGTATTAAAAAACTCGGAAAAAATGAAAGTCAAATTTCAAAGGGGATCTTTTTCTTTGAACTTAAAGACCATATAGGATCTTGATTTACTTCATTTTTTAACTAGATTGTTGAACATCACATTTTCATTTTACATTATGATTTCTTTAAAACACTTGTCATGAAAATAAATACTTCATTTTATACCTTTAAAATTCATAATAATATGAGTAATGCTATATATAAACATATACATAAGTGTATATGTCCTGAGTATACCAAAAGCACGTTTATATTCAATTTTTAAATAGTATGAGATACAAATTCTGGTCTTCATATTTTCTTTGGGACTTCATAATATCCAAGGAACATTAAAATACCAACTTAAAAATCCATGTAACTCTTCAAAATTGCATTGCTAAAATAAACAGATTCTCATTGCAATAAAAAAAGAAATTATTAAATGTCTATTTTAAAAAAAGAAATCCCCTTTTAGAAAATCATTTGCAATAGAAACTTACTGAGGTAAACTTAATTTAAGACCAAATTCCTTTGACAGCTAAATAGTAATTGAATATAATCCAGGATATAATATATATAAAGAAGCATAATGAAATCCTTACCAATAACTTAATAAAACAATTAAACAATACATCCAGATTAGAATTGTTTTGTAAAAAATAGGAAATGCTACATTGGTACCCACTAAAAGGAAAGCACATAAGACAATTTTTTTAGAAAAACAGCATAATCAGATAGTAAATGCTGTTTTGTTTAAAGTCACCTTGGTCTACATTTTCAAGATTGGCAATATGGACAACCACAGAAGCATGTAGATCACACATGTTTTCTAAATAATGAGTTACCAATCTTCAGCATAATGTTTGTGGATACATTAAGTTGTTTCTGTTCTTCTTTTTCAGAAATTTGCCTGGTTAAAAACCATAACTGCTCTCTAAACACATGATAATAGAATTTTAACAAACGGTGCCTAAAATTATTTTCTTAAGCCAGTTATTTTCTAGTTTCATAGTCATTCTGCTCATTATCCATTTTGAGTAACATAAGAGGCCAAAATCTTTTAAACAGTGACAATTACTTACAAATATTTTATAGTTCAAGAAAATAGATTGAATGCCAGTTTATTTCTGTCTAAAGAGACATAATAGCTTTATTTTACTTAGCTGCCTTTTATTGCTTAACTTTTACAGGACATTTAAATCATTTATAGGCAAGTGTCCACCAGATTAGAGTGAGTATAAGGAAGAGGGAGATGGAGAACATGACGTTGAAGGCTATTTCTGAACAAGTGATCCATGCCAGCCAATTGAAATATTTGATTCAATCTCTTTGAAGCTATTGTTTCTTTGAAAGGGCAAATTGCTGTTAAAATGGAGAACTGATGCTGGCTACTACAGTTAAAATAGTCTGCCCCTCAAGACTCATAGGGAAAATAGCTGAAGAATATAGAGTTTAAATGGGTTCTTGTTGTTTCCATTGGAGTCTTAACATTTACTTGCTTCTATTGATCTAAGGCTTATTAAATAAGTCTAGTAACTTAGTATTGTACGGTCTAGTGATTTATGCCTGTAGTCTTTAAATAGTGTGAGAGTCCTTGGAGAATGTTAAGCCTGAAGGCTATTAATAATATTCTTAATAATTTGCTTTGTTCTAATTTTTGATGTTTTCTAAATTAAAAGGAAGATGAGTACTTTAAAATATATAGCTTTGTCCTAAAATACATGATTAAGCATGGATATCCGTTTATCTCAAAAAGATATATAAAATGATGTAAATCAATTTATTTTTGTGGCACATATTGTCATCTGGGTATCTTAATGTTCCTTCTTGCTTTTTTCCTTGATAACCGTGAGTTTGAGAGAGGAGCTATGTGCCACCTTCCTAATTGCCTTGCATATAGCTTATGCATTTGCCATCACACCATTAGAAATCTGCTGAGGTTTCTTCTTAAGCTGTGTTTTCCTGATAGAAAGGAAATGACATGAATTTTCCCTTATCCTCTCCCCTTTCTAACTTAAGGTCAACCTGATACCTGACTGAAGCAGCTTTCAGGAAACAAGGAGACAGCAAACCTGAGGAAAATAATCATAGAAATGTTAGCCACAATATTGTGGAGTCACTCAATCAGTAGCAGCCCTGGTTTTGCCTGATTTTATTATTCTATTAAAAAAAGCACCCCGATTTTCTAAGAGGCAACATTAAGGCTTTCTGTTTCTTGCAGTTATAACTAAACTGCTATTTTTTTAATGAAAAGATATTGATTGATGTTTTGTATGTATCCCATAGAGTCTACAACTGACATGTGCCGATAGTAGCTATTTTTTTAATTGTTCAAATTTTATAGCTGTAACATGCACATGGATTCATTGGCTGTGTGACTACAGGAGGGCAGGCAGGGATTTGGTGACCTTCTTGTACTGTGTGTGGTCTGCACCATGATGCTGCTACTGCTCTCTTGGCTTCTAACTATGTGATAGTATCCCAGACAGTCCCAGCAGCTACACTCAAATTTAGGGAAGAGTTGATGGCCTATGGCATGAACTTTGGATCAATGGGAAATAAAAGTACAAGAGAGAGGTTCAGGCAGATGAAGTCTTATCTCTTTCCCTGCACAACAGATTTTTTCAGAGACTCACTATTTCATATAGTCCTCTGAGGTTTCCTACTGAGACTGTGTGAACCACCAACTGTGCTTGTCAGGAACTGAAGCTATTTCAGTAATGCATCTCCTTGTATCCTTGTATTTTCCCAATTTCCTTTCCGGCCTCACTTTCATAATCCCCTTATATTGTTTTCCTGTGACCTCACTGACCAGTAAAGTTATAGCATG
Source organism: Pan troglodytes (assembly GCF_028858775.2). Taxonomy (NCBI): domain Eukaryota; kingdom Metazoa; phylum Chordata; class Mammalia; order Primates; family Hominidae; genus Pan; species Pan troglodytes. Next base: position 78,211,440 of record NC_072403.2, on the reverse strand, counting down.
TAAATCTTGCCTCAGGACATATTTTTCTAGAGAATATGAACTAAGAAAACTAATGTGCTTGGAAAATTTTTTTCTGAGATAAGACTATTGTATTCACTACAGTATGTTGCAACTTTCCCCTCTTTAGATCTATTGTAGTAGTGAATTCTCTTCTCTCCCTAACCTTAATAGTCATTTTATTTATACAAATGTTCTGTGACATTCCTGGAGTAATGACTCCATCAGTCTATGGAGCTTCCTATCCCTGGTCCTCACCAATGTTAATTCTGAACACTTTCTTTGTTTTAAAGTTGATAAGGTTTTGCTAACAGTAGGATCAGATAAATAGTTATCCATATTTTTAATAGTGCTTTAGATATTTTTAATCTACTTGGGTTTTATTGAGATATAACTAAAAATTAAAATACTTTTCTCAGAGCTAACTAGCATTTTTCTTAAAGCTAACTGGTACTAGTACTTCTGATTTTTCTTAAAACATTTTTCTCTAGCATACATTATTTTATGAACACAGAATGTAATACACCCACAAAATATGTGTTAAGCAATTATTTATGTTATCAGTAAGGATTCTGGTCAAATAAAAGACTATTCATAGTTATATTTCTGAGGAGTCAAAAGTTAAGTGCAGATTTTCTTTTTTTTTTTTGAGACCGAGTCTTGCTCTGTCGCCCAGGCTGGAGTGCAGTGGCGTGATCTCAGCTCACTGCAAGCTCCGCCTCCTGGGTTTACACCATTCTCCTGTTTCAGCCTCCCGAGTAACTGGGACTACAGGCGCCCACCACCACGCCTGGCTAATTTTTTGTATTTTTAGTAGAGATGGGGTTTCACCGTGTTAGCCAGGATGGTCTCGATTTCCTGACCCCGTGATCCACCCGCCTCGGCCTCCCAAAATGCTGGGATTACAGGCGTGAGCCACCAAGCCCGGCCTAAGTGCAGATTTTTGATGGCTTGGGAGTCAGTTTTCCTACCCCTCCATTGTTCAATGGTCAATTGTATATATAAAGAATGTGTGTGTGTGTGTGTGTTGTGTAATATGTATAATTTGTTAAATTAAAAAATAAATATTATCATTTATTTCAAAACCATTTTATTTGACTCGAATGTAAGTTTCAGTCCTTCTCCCTTAAACACAAAATAGTACACTAATTACCATCAAGCGGATACATACAAAGTCTCCTAAATGTGTTTCCTGTATAAGCTGTATAGTAGTAATCAGAAAGTAATCAGAAATTTAAAAATGAATTTCCTTAAACAGGTGTCAAGCAGTGGGGGAATAATTCAAGGAGGTTAAGCCTTTTCACATCTTGTAGGAGGTTATGAATAGAAATCTTTTCACAGAGCACAGTTAATTTAATTTGAATTTTAAATCTTGACTCTTTAATTGACCCCCTTATTCTAAAACAGTGGAAATAAAGACTTAATGGATTTTTTTAAGTTAATTAGAATCTGGTTTAAACTGCACACCCACTCCCAGAAGGAAACCTTTTACGGTGTAACAGATGACTTACTATTAAATATTTTACAATACAGCATAAATATCTTACATATTGTGAATATGTGTAATAGGTCAAGTTTCTTGCTCTCACTACATTTGTCAAGCTAGGAGATCTAATTCCCTAAAATCAAATCAGTCTGGAATGACAACGTCTTTAACCAAACATCTATAGAATAGAAGGCAAGACACTGGAGAATAGTGTCTGCAAAAAATTCAGGATTTACAAGGAATCTTAGAATTTATCAAGCCTAAAAATTATCTGACACAAATATGCTACAATAATCTCTTGAAAGTCCTAATACCATCACATTAAGATACTGAGACATCAAATTCTAATTTGGTGCTGTTATAGTTAGATATTAATATTTTTGTACAGTTCTAACACGGCATGTTTTTGATAATATTCTTTCTCCAACCCAAATAGAATAAGTATTTTCTTTTTTACATGACAGCGCCATCACATATTTGAAAATTGCTGTTCAAAATAATAGCTAATACTGAGTACTTACTAAATGTCAGGCGTGATTCCTAGGGCTTTATCTGAATCACTTCAAGTATTTCTACCTTATAAGGTAGACAATACTTTTAGAAGACAAAGAGGAGGCACAGAAAGGCTAAATCACTCTTCGTCTTATCACTAGTAAATGCTGAAGTCAGATTACAATCCACATTATGGTTTCTTGCTCTGAGTTAAGTATGACATTCCCTGTCGCCTCTTTCCAAAAAATCATTTCCCCTAGGGGTTTTTCTACCTTTCTAAAGAAAGTAATATGTTTAAAAATATTAGGGAGTTTAATACAAAATAAGTATTAAGTGTGTTTATTTTCATTTCCCAATTTACATGTATTCATTAGAAAAAAATTAAAATCATAGATAAGCCAAACTAAAAAACAAAGTTTTCTATAATCTCACCACTTAGAAAAAACCACAACAGTAAAGTGTTGTATATAAAATATTCTGTTCTATTCTAAAAATGATATGTATCACCAATTTGTCATCTACCTCTCTGCTTCCTCTCTTAAAGCTTCTTCTCACCTTCCAAATAATATCAATTTTACAAAACACTCTGAACAAATATACATTAAGATATTGTACAAATCTATTTGCATCATAAAAATAAATAAATTTAACACAATGTCTTATTTTCTGGCACATTTCCATTTGGGAGTTTCTTGTTTCTCTCTTTTCTCTCAAAGCATTTAACTTTCATCATTGAACTAGGAGGACACCACCCAACTTCTTATCAACTGAATGCTCTAGTTGAGCTTGGTAGTTGCTATAGTTTGAATGTTTTTGTTCCCTCCATAATTCATGTTGAAATTTAATTCCTAATGCAACAGAATTGAGAAGTGTGGCCTTTGGAAGGTGACTGAGTAATGAGGGCTCCACCCTCATGAATGGGAGGGCTTGCAGAAGGGTTATCACCCCTTTTGATCTTCTGCCATCTGCCAAAGTCCTTCACTGGACACCAGATGCTGGCATCTCAATCTTGGATGTTCCAGACTTTACAACTGTAAGAAATAAATTTCTGTTCTTTACAAATTACCCAGTCTCACAAATTTTGTTATAGCAGCACAAAATAGACTTAAGAAAATGTTGGAGAATATGTAGCCATTCTTTATTCAAATATGGCTAAAAAATAGTTTCTTGTTTGTTTTTTACAGCTTTATTGAGCTATTATTCAAATATCATATAACACCTATTTATGGCATTGAATTTAATAATTTTTAGTGTATCATAGACATGTGCAGTCGTCATGCTAATCAATGTTACAACTCTTTTTATGGCTGCAAAAATAAACCCCATGCACATTAGTTATCACCTCCTTATCCTCTCACTCTACTTCATAGCCCTTAAGCAACCACTAATCTATTTTCTTTTTCTATATAATACTCTATTCCAGACATTACATAAATGATTTACGCATCAGTTAAGGAAGAACCAGTTAGATTTCTAATTTCCAACACTAGATAATATTAAGTATAAGTTAAAAATAAATACTGATAATTAAAATTTGTATTTAATTTTAAAAGGCATTTCTAGGTAAAAACTTGATTTAATGAGTTCTTTTTGTTACTGTAGTTATAAAAAGTTAGCTAGCTAGTGAATAAAAAGGAACAACATACAAATCACCATTTATCTACTATCATCAGTGTTTTATAAACTGCTATATGTACTGAATATTTTTGTCCCACCAAAATTAATGTTGAAATCCTAACTCTCAAAGTGATGGTATTAAAAGTGGGGCCTTTCAGAGGTGATTAAATCATGATAGCTCAACCCTCATAAATTGCATTGGTGCCAATATAAAAGAAGCCCAGAGAGTTCATTCACCCTCCCATCAAAGTTAAAGCAAGACTAAAGCCATCTATGAAGCAGGAAGTTGATCCTCGACAGATAGCGAATCCGCTGGCACTTTGGTCTTGGACTTCCCAACACCTCAACCTGTAAAATTAATTTTTTTTGTTTATAAGTCACCCACTCTATTGTATTCTATTATAACTGCCCAAACAAACTGAAACACAAAACATCACTATAAATATCAACATCTAAGAACTGAAAAAAATTGCAAGCTTTTAACCCAAACTATAGCATATCTCATTGAGAGTAGAGGATTTATTAACAGAATTCAATGTAAAGGATTGAAATATTAGTTACAGAAGAAGGGTTGAATGGTAACATTTTTACTTTCAGATAATAGTTTAAATGATCTAAGTGCATGCTGAAGATCCAAAGTAACCTTTAAAACAGATCTATCAGTAACTTTTATTTATTCTCATCTATTAGAAAACCAACAGTGTTCATGGCAACACGGTTGGCATTGGCTCAAAGGTGTTAGTGTCTCTGCCGGGTCGTGTGTTGACAACAATCTCCTGTTGCTTGTCCATTTGCTATGCTTGGCAAACCTCCAGATTCATTTAAAAAAATAAAGAAAGAAAAAGAAAACACCAACAAAGAATGGTAGAAGAAGCAGTTCACTGTAAATACTTAATGATTATTACTACAAGAGTTATGAATATTACTTTCAGATTATGGCATCTAGTATTTTTTTAAATTGCTCCTTTCAATATTTCCATGCCCACAGAACCAGAATCTTGTGACTGAAGGCCATGTGATTACTGAATTGGAAAATACATAAAGAAATATCGAATAACCGTACACTTCTCTTCCGAAATCATTAGTCTAAAATGTCAAATACTAATGCTTTGTTCTGATAGAGTATGAATTCCACAAAGGCTTTTAAGTTGGGAGATTCAGTTATCCATTCTTAATGTCATGAGACATGCAAAGTACCTGGGGCTATACATACAAAGATAATGTTGAGAGATTTCTATATCACAGCACATAAATACCAAGCTGTTGGGAGTAAATATACCTTTTGTGACATGACATTATATGCTGTAAGAGTGGTTTTATTTACACATAGCTTTTATTGGCTTTTATCTTCTTAAACTGTACAACAAAATGGCATGCCAATAATATTGTTAGTAAAAAAAGAATATAGATTTGTTAGAGACAAATATCAAATAGTCTTGTCTAATAAATGGGCTAATATATTTATGTTTTAATTCATATTGTTAATGATAACAGCATTTTTATATCTGTAGAAGTATATGTTTCTCCTTCTTAAACAACAGAAAGTTAGATTAATATGCTCACATAGAACCACTGGCATATAATAGTAATATGTATTTCTATTTTCCTTCTTTGGTCAGTTTTTATTGCATGTAGATGAATTTTAAAAATCTTTGTATTTCAAATCTTTGCCACTGGCTAATTCATTGTAAATTGAAAGACAATGTTTCTCAACATACAGAAAGAGTAATCATCTACAAAAAAATCTGTAATGTGTCAAAGACTCCTCCTGTTCCTTTAGAGGAATATGCTAGAGTATTGAGGTAAAACATACATTTAAAAATTCCCTATAATGTCCCCTATGTCACATAAATATTATGTAAAACAAACACTCAATATATTCTCAGAAATCATTTTCTTTTTATAGTCATGTATATTGACTCCATGAAATTAAAAAGCATTATATGGCCAATTGTTTGTTATTGCCTAGTCTTATTCAATTTTTTTGAAAGAGTTTAACATGTAGTTTTACCTTATAGGATAGAAACAATAGTTTGGCAGGCAAAGTAAGAAAGTGCCTTAATACAGAAACTAACAATAGTAACAAAAGTGATAATTATATTAGAAAATTAACATTTATAAGAACTTAAATAAACTAGGCGTTTTCAAAGCCATTTGAAGATGCAAGGTATGTTCTATTATAGCTTAATTCAATAATGCTTAGTTAATATCTAGTCTTTTAAGGGTTAACAAAATGAAAATTCAACACAGGCTATACATGTAGCAAACAGAAAAGAGGTAATAAAAATCCAGAATACAATACTAAAATTAAAATTAAACATTTATGTTAGATGATTATGTATCATAAACTCACCAATTAAGATAAATAGGTTAGAAAATAACCAAACTATTCTGGGGGAGAATTGAAAGAAAAACTGAAATGCTATATAATAGGCAAACATCTGAAGTAGCATGACTGAGAACTATTGAAAGCACAAATCTATGCTCAGACAAACCAGTTACATTTACATAAAAATAGGGATCAATTATATTATAAATTTTAAGTGCAAAGAAAAAATATATAAATCATGCAATTGTAAATCTTGCTTTGTGTTTGTTTTCAGCATTATGGGACTTTCTGGTATAATTCAACTAGATCTTGAATAAACTAATGATGAAAACAAGACACAAATATTCCATTCCACTGCAATAGAACAACCCACAAACATACAACAATTTTTTAAAAATCCGCATTGCTTCAAAGATATTATTGGAGCTAGAAAACTTAAGGAAAATATATATCTATGATCAGAGAACAATAAAAAGTATCTGAAACCTGAGCAAGTTCAAGGGAAGTATGCAATATTGAAGATGTTATATTTGTTATGGAGACAAAGGCAAGCAATAGCAGTGGAATTTGGAGAATAAACTTTGTGCTCTCAAAGAGTAAGAAAACGGTATTAAGTACAAGAAATGATAACATAGGGTAACAATAAAGACATTTTGTCTTACTCTTTGAATCTCTTTAAAATGCAATTGATTTTTAAAGCAATAATAAAAACAATATATTGTGGAATTTGTAACACATTAGTAATAAAATGCATGATACCCATCTCCTAAAACCAGAAGGGTAAAGATGAAATATAATATTATAAGAATCTTGACCTAGTTGAAATGATATAATATCATTTGCAAGCAGACTGATAAATTAAAGGTATATATGGACAATCCTAAAACAAGTACTTAAATTACATAAAATTGCACAGCTAGTCAAAAAAGAGATAATATGAGATAATAAAAATATTAAATTGGGTCAGGTGTAGTGGCTCACACCTGTAATCTCAACATTTTGAGAGGCCGAGGCAGGTGGCTTACTTGAGCCTAGGACTTACAGACCAGTCTGGGCAACATGGCAAAATCCCAGCTCTACCAAAAATACAAAAATTAGCCAAGCGTAGTGGCATGCCTATAGTCCCAGCTACTTGGTAGGCTGAAGAGGGAGGATCAATTGATCCTGGGAGGTAGAAGCTACAGTGAGCTGTGATCACACCAATGCACTCCAGCCTGGGCAACAAAGTGAGACCCTTTCTCACAAAATAATAATAATAATAATAATAATAATAATATAAAAATAAATTAATTTAGAAGTAGGTAGTAAAAGACGAAGAAAAGGACAAAAAATGGAAGAAACGAGTATAAAACCAATACCAAAAGGCATGATGTAAATAAATCCATTCGTAAGAAAGTCACATTAAATTTAAATGGTTTAAATAGCTATGGCACAGAAAGAGATTGTCAGGCCTAAATACATACACAAATATACTATGTTCATAATATAGTTAATGTCAGTTCCTCCAAAACTGATCTATAAATTCAACAAAATAGCAATGAAAAAATCTCAGAAACCCTTTTTTTGTATAATCAGCTGATTTAAAAATTTTTATGAAAATGAAAAACCTTAGAATATCCAGAACAGCTTTGAAAAAAAAAAAAGAACAAAGTTAAAGGACTTATACCACTTAAAACATTATTATAAAATTACAGTAATTAATACAGTGTGATATTGACCTCAAGATGCACAAATAAATCAATGGAACAGTCTGGAAGGTGTATTTCTTATACCCATGCATATCGAAGCAATTGATTTTTGACAAAAGTACAAAAGGAATTCAGTGGGAAAATAACATCTTTTTCAATAAATGGTACTGAAATAGATATATCTATATGCTAAAAAATTAAGAATCTTAAATCCATATGTCACAGCATAACAAAAATTACCTGAAAATAGATCATAGGCCTAAAAGTAAAGCCTAAAACTAGAAAAAAGTTTATAACAAAACATAGGAAAAAAATCTTCGTGACCCTGGCATAATTCATTACAAAAATTAAGTAAATAATCATTATTAAAAACTTTGGCTCTTCCAAAAACACTGTTAAGAGGACCAAAATACAAGTCACAGACTGGGAGATTTATAATGTATCTAATAAAGAACTTCTATCCAGAATTTATAACACATTCTCAAAACAATAATAAGAAAACAAAAACCATTAACAGAATAGGCAGATTTGAGCAGATCCTTTTCTAAGAAAATATGCAGATCACAAATACATCATAAAAAGTTGCTAATATCATTACCTATTAGGTAAACATCAATGTGAATTAAAATCATAGTGAATTTTATTAAAATGTTTTTAAAAAGACAGATCATTGACAAGAAAGTGGAGCAAATGAAAATCTTGTGCATTCATAATGGGAATGCGGAATAGCATCACCTTTTGGGAAATTGTTTGTTTCTTATAATGTTAATAATATATTTACCATGTGATTCAACTATTTTACCACTAAGTGTTTACACAGGATAAATAAAAACATATGCTCATACAAAAACTCATATATGAATGTTCATTGACAGCATTCTTTTAATAGCCAACATGGGAAACAACCTAAATATCCACCAACAATGGGGAGAACTCTTGGAGAGAGAACTAAGGGGAGAACTTCAACAATTTTTTTTTTTTTTTTTTAGTTTTCAAGAGAGACTTGGATATAATATTTTTGCTCCTTCATAATGTCTTTTATCCAAGGGTAGAGGATTTAGCAATCAAATATTTGCAAGCTTGATATTCATCACGGCTGCCTTTATTATGTGCTAGGATCTGTTTGTTGGCAGTCAGAGAGAAATGCACGGGCTTCTATTCCCTGATTTGGGAAGAGAGCCAAAGCTTTTTGAGTGTTTAAGGATGTCTGGGCACCACAGAGTGGCAGCCTGTGTCAGGATTCTGTTAGGATTACTAACCAATTAACTGAATGTCCTAGGTCAACTTCTAGCTAGTCATGGGGCATACAACTGAGTTCTTCTTGGCTTCTTTTTCTGCCTGTAATGGACAAGGTGAAACAGGCCTGCTTTATTTATCTAGGCAGCTGTTTGGGTTACTGGACTTCATATATACTGCCCATATTTGTACATTTTTCAGTTCTCTCTTCATTTTCATTCTTCTCTCTCTCTCCTTCGCCTGACCAGACAGGTTCAGGAGTAAGATTTAAGTTGGAATTAGCCTTGAGTTTTTAGCAAGATGTAAGGTGCTTGCTGATTTGGTGAGCTTCATTCAAAACTGTGAAGGCTCAAATGTTTATTGAATTGCCCAAGTTATTCCAATAAGTAATTGGAAGGATGTGAAATCAGAATTGTTTTATTTCTTCATGCTTGTAGTTACACAGATGAATTTTATTGCACTGTAGTTTCATGAAGATGCCTATTAACAGAATTTTTTAGTTGATACAAAGATGAGTACGTTTTACTTGATGAAGGTTTATAGGTTACAAAATATAAAAATGCATCATGTCTCTTCATATTTTTAAAGAATAACATTTTTTACTATTCTAAGACATTTGTTATTGTCCATTCATAGTTTAAATTTAGACTCCTTTTTTTTAGAGTCAAGTGTTATTGTTATTATTATCATTATTTTGAGACAGGGTCACACTCTGTCGCCCAGGTTGGAGTTCAGTGGCGCGATCTCAGCTCACTGCAACCTCTGCCCCACAGTGTCAAGAGATCCTCCAACCTCAGCCTCCCGAGTAGCTGGGACCACAAGTGTGCACCACCACACATAGCTAACTTTTTGTATTTTTGATAAAGACGGGGTTTCACCATGTTTCCCAGGCTGGTCTCAAATTCCTGAGCTCAGATGATCCACTTGCCTCAACATCGCAAAATGTTGGGATTACAGGTGTGAGCCACCACACGTGGCCTGAAAAAGACAAATGTTATTTTTAAATGGCTATGCCTGTGTTGTATTTGAAGCAATAAAATATTTGAAGCATTTAAAAGCATAATATCTTCTCCCTTTCTAATATATATTGCAAATAGTTTTGATATTTCTAAAAATTTATTCAAATATGATTATAACCAGCTCTCAAAAATATTCACACATGCATAAGAAGAGTAAATCTATAAAACAAATTTAATGGCATTATTTCTAAAATTTTATATTTGCCTTTTGGATAAATCTGGAGATTTCTTTTAGGCTATGAGAAACACTGAACTTGGAAAATTCAATGCCAAAAAAGAATAATGGAATCCGTTTATTTTTATTTGCCTTATGAGATATTTGGTATTATCCAGGTATACTGTCTTAACATTTGCCTAAATTTTCCTGTTACTATTTCCATGTTGGCATTAAAGACTTACTGATGGATAGCTAATGCAGTTACATTCTCCAAAACTTTGTTCAAGCTGAAGAGAACAAGTTTATGCAAAATCTTCTGCCTAAAAATAAATATATTTTATGATTTGGTTACAGAGACATGACATGTAGAAAATGCTATAGAATGATTATCTCATAATTATTTTCACAATTATTACTGAAAACCATAAAGAGCAAGTAGAACACTGAGTCTCATAGTAGATAAATGGTATCTTGAAAAATAATGGCAATTGTAGCGTACAAACTTTATGTAGTTTTCCCATTTTATTATGTTAAACAGCACTAGCTATGTCAAGATGTCACTCTCTCCTAGGAATAGTAATCATGGGATCACTATCTTTATGAACAAATTCTTTTTATGTGTAGTTTTGTAATATAATTTTCCTAGGGACACTTGCTCATCATTTCTTTTTATTTTTTATTTTTTTGAGATGGAGTTTCACTCTTTTGCCCAGGCTGGAGTGATGAAGTGGCAGGATCTCAGCTCACTGCAATCTCTGTCCCCCAGGTTCAAGTGATTCTTGTGCTTCAGCCTCCTGAGTAGCTGGGATTACAGGCACCTGCCACCATGCCTGGCTACATTTCATACTTTTAGTAGAGACAGGGCTTTGCCATGTTGGCCAGGCTGGTCTTGAACTCCTGACCTCATGTGATCCACTCACTTTGGCCTCCCAAAGTGCTAGGATTACAAGCGTGAGCCACCACTTCCGGCAAATGTAGAATATTTTTCACAGGATTGCATGGAATTTCAAAATTTAATCCAGGAGGTAAAATGTAATTTTAAAATAATTGTGAGATATGTTAAAATGTTTCTATTTAAAACCAAAGCCATATGTTAATTTTGAAATATATTTATGCTATATCTAAATTATATAAAATATTATATTTCTCTGAACAGCTTGTTGACATACTTGAGTACAAATAGTTGATGAGTTTGTCATCATATGCTTGTCTCCAAATTAGACCAAGTACAGTGGTTCAATTTTTTTTTAATTTAAGGAAACTATCCAAACTTCAAAATTACAAAACTAAAAAAGAAAATAAGACAAGATTAAACATCATGTTTATGTGTCTGCTTATTTGTGTGTATGTGATTTCTGAATATTTCCCACTGGCTCCATTTTCATAAGCCTGTAATTGAGAATTGCCATCATAATAATTAGTAAGGAAACTTAGTATCATGATTCTTCCTTGTAAATTATGGTTCCTCCTTACCACATTATGAGATTCATAATAGCTGCATATAAATAAGAGAAAGTAAAGTCCTAAAGTCCAAATGGAACAAAAACTATATCGATCTATTTATACACTTCAGTAATCAGCCAAACATTGGTAACAATATTTATTTTAAAAAACAAATAACTATTTAAATCTTACTTTCGACTTAAGCGTTCTAAGGTCAAAGCATCTGGGTTTTTGAAACAGCATTTGAATCTGTCTAGGCCACCACCTAAATGCCAATGCCTAAACTGTAGAGAAAAGTTTTATCTTAGGCATACATTTTCCTGGTAATGTGTTTAATATATAAATAATAGAACACTTCAGCATATCCAAAAGAAAAAGCCAACAATCTTAAAAGCCAAATAATAATATGAGTTAGAAATCAGCAAAAAAGGAAACCTCAAAGACTCACAAAGGTAGGAATAAGTTCTCAGACATTATTAATTTTAAAATGCAAATTGAAACAATAATAAAATAACAACTTGACATATTTTGTCCTGTCAAACATTCAAAAACCTGATAATGCCAAAATTTTGTGGAAATACAGGGAAATAGAAAGCTTCATGCAGTTTTGGTAGCTGTGCCGCCCACTCTAAATTACAAGAGTGCAATCTGGCACTCTGAGTGTACACTATTTTAAAAAAATTTTCCCAGAGGTCTATTAGGAGAACATAAAATAGATATTGAGTAAAAAATACTTTGTAGAAATTATTCATTGAAGACAATCACAAGGAGATTGTCTATGTACAATGTGATATATGCATATCTGAAAAACTATAATGCATCAGAAAGAAATGAACTAGCTATATCACATGTAAGGGTAATTTTTAAAGAGTGCTGAATGAAAAATAAAAATAATATAATAAGGTTACATAATTTAATGTCATTTATATAAGTAAAGATTCCTTGCACAGAAATTATCTCCATATACAAAAAATAGTTTACATATTAGAAAGATATTTTTATATAAAATATGATTTGAACTTCATTTTCTCTTATTTTATAAAAATGTTATTGCAAACTGTGAATACATAGGGATAATTAAAGCGAGAAAAAAACAAGAAAGATGCCCTATATTGACCAAAAAGAATAATACATTTTGAAATGTATGAATAAGTGGGGAATGTGCATAAAAGAATGAATACATATAATTGAATTGAGATTTTTGCTTAATTGATGAATGATGTGAATATTTACATTCAGAAAGCACAGCTTCTCTCAATTAGGATTAACAGAAAGAAACTTACCTTCAAATATTGTAGTAAAGCTGTAGACCACTAAAGAAAAACAAAGATCTCAAAAGCGAGTCATGGAAAAAATGCATTTTTTAAAAAGTCTCTGAGATTAACAGCAGACTTCTTAGCAAAGAGCCAGTAGAATGATATTTTCATGGTGGTGACAGAAAAGAACTCCTCACCAGAATGGCATGGCCACTTCAATAATAACTCACTGCCACTTCCAATTATCTTTTGCCTGTCAGGTAGCCAACACCTCCTCAACACGCATACTAGTTCAAAATCATTTCCAGATTTTCCCCCAAAGTGTATCAGTAAACAACCAATTTCTAAAATTAAACAAAAAAGCACAGAGATTTCTCTTAAAATAAATAAATGCTAGATGAGGAATTAGTTATTTAGATAATGTCAAAACTGGAAGCCACACAGGAAAGTGAGGCAACCCAGACTGTGGCATGAACAAGAAGCCTCTGCCTTCTCCCCACATAACCCTGGAGGGATACAACTGAGGAGAATGTTTACCTGAAGCCAGGATTCCGAGCCACTCCCCAGGAAGCTGGAAACTCAACATACCTACCTGACTGAAGTTCAAACCAGGAAAGTAAGAATTGTCAGGTTGGACCTAAAATCATCATATCCGTATATAAAATCAGGAAAAAGTTTAGAACATTTTTAATCATCATTTTTCAATGTCTAATTCATAATGTATGCTGTTGTGAATCTAAGTATTTAAAAAGCTGGTACAGATATTTTTCTGTGTGAAACCACAGCCACCAGGTTTACAATTTTCCGAAGTTGGTTTAAATAAAATGTGTAAATCTACTTCTGCTCTAGTCTAAATTGCATGCCAAGGAAAATCATGGAAAATTATTTCTGTAAAGGCCCAGATAGTAAATATCCACAGCTTTGTGGGAGACACAGTATCTGTTGCTAGTAGTCACACTTGCTATTGCAGGATGAAAATAGGCATAGACAATATGTAATTTATGGACAGAATTATGTTTGCCCTGCAAGGGGGTAAGATTTAGCTCGTGCACTATAGTTTGCCAATATCAGTTTTAGAGTAAAGCTCCATTCTAATTATGGCTTCAGATGTTCATCAAAGATTGTAAAAACAAATTCAATATGCTTCAAAAAGATATGGACCATTGAAGATAAAGACTTATTTCCTTTGAAATGGTAAAATGTTTAAAACAATGAAAATCTTATGATCATTGGGCAACTCACATTCCTGGAAATTGACTTTATAAATATCTGAAGTGAATATGAAAACATTCAAATATGTTCAGATTTTTCTACAAAATGGAAAAATTCCGACAGAATGACACTTAAATATTAAATAACAATTCTAGTTATAAGACCCTTTGATTTGGAATTAACGTGTATGTTTCCATCTGCATGTGAAATTGATAACCTGGAAATCAATTGAACTAAAGAAGAAAAGAAGAATGAAGGGAAGGATGAAATTGGGAGAAAAGGTAAGAGTAAAGGAGTAAGGAAAATTATAATTGAGCTTGAATGTGAAGATTTGATTCGGGAGGTTTCAGATTTTCCAAGTTTCTTGCCTTAGCTTTTGACCTAGTCATCATTATCCTCCTCACAGTGAAGTTAATGACTCTTACCTAGACTCATAAAAGAGTTGTCCTAATTCAAAACTTTTCTAAATCGAAGGAGAGAAAAAAGGTGCAAGTGATATGATTTATACTAGCTAAATAAAGAAAAAAAAGCAAGAAAGAGAAGAAAGGAGGAAGAAAGAAAGTAAGAAAAGGAAGGAAGGAAGGAGGGGGAGGGAGGGAGGAGAGAGGAAAACAAGGAAGGACTGTATAAAGATCTAACAAAATAAATTCTAATACTTTATTGAATGACTTTAAGAAGACTGCAATAGAAAATTCTAATGTGTTTATCAATAAGAAGAAAAATAAATATGATTAATGTCAGCTGCCTCCATATTAATCTTTACATTTGATTCAATTCCACTGAAAACTTCAACAGAACCCTTCACAGAACTTCAACATTTTGATCTTCAGTTTTATGAAGAAGAATAGACCAGGCGCGGTGGCTCACGCCTGTAATCCCAGCACTTTGGGAAGCCGAGGTGGGCGGATCACGAGGTCAGGTGTTCCAGATCAGCCTGGCCAACATAGTGAAACCTTGTCTCTACTAAAAATACAAAAAATTAGCTGGGCATAGTGGTGGGCACCTGTAATCCCAGCTACTAGGGAGGCTGAGGCAGCAGAATCGCTTGAACCCCGGAGGCAGAGGTTTCAGTGAGCCGAGATCATGCCATTGCAGTCCAGCCCAGGGAACAGTGCAAGACTCCATCAAAAATAAATAAATAAATAAATAAATAAATAAATGGCTAAAATTGGGACATCTTAAAATAAGAGCCAAATGGAGGGACTTACTGTACCAGGTAACAAGCCTTATTGTAAAGTTATAATAAATAATACCAGGAAGGATTAGGAGGGAATAAACAAATGGTCAATAAAAGACAATTAAGTACTCTGTAGAAGAAATACATCTGAGGTGACGTGAAAATCACTGATGAATGCTTAATACGTGAACAGCAGATGCAGGTGCAGAAATTGGTCAATTACGTGAAAAAACAAAATGTAATACTTAACTCATAGCCACGCACAAAAAGCGTTTTGAAATAAGGTAAAAAATTACACGTGAAAAGCTAAACTTTCAATTTTAGAAACAAATATAGTGGAGTATATTTACGCCCTTGGTTTAGGGATAGCTTTCTTAAGTAAACCACAGAGGTACAAGCGTGAAAGCATCAAAAGAGTTATATTTTTGGTAAAATTAAAATTAAGATATCTTCTCTTAAAATTAAAATGTCTTCAGCCTCAGAATAATAAATGAAAAGTCTATTACTTAGACTATGTAAAATTTCTAGAAATCTATACATAAAGAGACAGAAATGAACAAACCCAACACACCATTCATAGAGGAATAAAAACAAATGCTGATACATACTTTTTAGAGCACTTAACCTTAACCATCATTTGAGAAAATAAAATCCACATCTATTTTAAAAACAAACACATACTTTAGCCACACTATCAGACAAAATGAAGAACAATAGGAACTCTTAAACACTGCTGGCTGAGATGAATATTGGCTGAGTGCTATTTGGCAATATGAGGTGAAGTTGAAAATGAAGATATACATACCATATAAACATAAAGATTTCTATTCATAAGTCTTGAGTAACACCTGCAAAAGAATATTCATTGAACTGTGTCTATATTAGCAAAAATGTAGGAAAAAATTCCAAAAGTCTGTTGATGAGAGGATAATGATTTATTTTAGACAACAGAATACTATCCAGCATTGAAAATAAGTAAATGTTAACTACATTTTTCAACCTGGATAAATCTCACAACGTAAGTAAATGTTAGCCACATTTACATACAAAAATAAGTAAATGTTAGCTCCGTTTATCAGCCAGGATGACTCTCACAACATAATGGATATCTAAATACATACATATATACATATGTACATAGAAAAACAGAGAGCGAAATACCCATTGTGTAAAATTAAATGTGTGTAAATATTCCTATTTTTGAAATATATTAATATATATTGATAGTATAAAATATATACACAAATATGTGAATAATAATAAGCCAAGTGATATGACCACTGATGTTGGTTATTTTGATATTTCATTGGGATTTCTAAATCTTTTAAATTTTAAAAAATAAATCACGTTATTTTAATCACTTTCTCTGCTTAATATCCACAGTACCAACCCTCTTCCTACTCTCATGCCACAAATATAAGCATTTCCCGTTTCTTTTTGCCAAGCTCTTCTCTTTTATGTTCTGTGGCAATAACATCTGCTCCCAGTGTGTCAGCTTTCAATTTTATGATAATATCTTTCAAATACACATCTCTAGTCTAAACCACTCCCTCACTAATTCTTCATTTTCAATTTCCTGTTGGGTACTACCAGCTGGGTGTCCTACTAGCAACTTGGAGTATTTTATTGTATGAAGATCAAACAAGGTTTAGCTAAAGCTCATTGAACATTACTACAATTAGCAAACAAGAACATGTAATCTTTGTTATGTGCATTGTCCTGTAGCTGTATTGATTTAGAGCCTTGTTCATAATCTCTACATGTATTTATGAATCCTTTACCAATCTCCAAAATGGTGGGAAGGACCTCTTATAACTTAAAGAAATGGGATAAAATAAGTTCATGTTCCAAATGGCCTAAAACATTTTCATTAAATGTTTGTTTATTTGAAAGAATACAAACTTTTTTCTTTTTATATTATAGTATCCTGACTTGAATATCATCAAGCTGGGAGCAGCTGAACTTATTTGCATTCTTCTGGTCTCCCTGACTTTCTCTGTTTTTATGTTCAGTCTTTTAGAGTTGATCCCCAACAAAATAAAAACAAAAGCAAAATGCTTCACTTAATCTTGTTTCTCTAGCACGCTAATGCCCATCAATTTTCATCCTTGGATGTCTTCTACGCTTACTGCTCTGCTTCCTCTGAAAATATTCAGTTCTTAACCGATTGAATTCTCATTTCTGACAATCAACTATGTATTATACTTTATCTGGTCCTTTAAATCTTTAATAATTTCTGAATTCAAAGTTCAATTGTTTCTTTTGAATGTATATTTTATTCAATCTCTTTATCGAATGTAATGCCAGTAACTATGTATTTTTTAAAACACTTTTTTTTTACATTTTTTTCTTTTTTTTTGTATTACTCTTTTATTCTGGAAACACTCCTGCTCTGTATATTTTTCTGTTTCTTTTATTTTGCCAGTTTCTAAAATATTGTGTCTCAGATAGACTTAAAATTTAGGGGGATTTTATTTTTTTTCTGGGATCTAATATTGAGTACTGTAATAAAAATGCACTTTTGTTTTGAGGAGCCATGCATGAGGACAGACTTAATTGCAGACTATTTTAGACAGCTTAACATTTTGCATAAATATCAACATAAAAATTAACCCAAGACAGAGGAGAATGGAATATTGTGTGTCACACTAGAGTCCAATGCCTTCTGAGCATATTTTATTATTACTGTACATTGTTGTGGAAGTCCTCCTCTTTCCACTCGTTTTCCCTAGTCATCCTTCTGTAATAATGCTGTTTCTTGTGAGCTGCACCCCTCAACCCTTCCCTTGGAAGCTGCTATATCCATTAAGGAAAAATGGAATCCCGGTCTCTTGACAACCGTTGTTTTAGATAAAGTTTGGAAAGAGATAGATGATTTAAAGAAATAACTTTTTAGTTTTTGTTAGAATTTTTAGGAACTATCTGGGGCTAGGGCAGTCTTTCCAGCCAAGGAAACATTTTCAAAGTAATAGATGGTCTCAGGACAAAGATCAAAGAAATCTGGAATATTGCCAGTAAAACATGGCCTCTGGGAATCCAGGGTATGGCAGAAAGGCCTTTGTTAAGACCTCAGAAAGATATAAAGCATTTTTTCAAATGCCTTCTAAGTTCAGCAAAAAATTCTCTAAGAATCTAAGAGCATGCCCCATTGACTCTCTTGGCTAGACAACAATGCTTCTAACTTCTTAAAAACATTGTTGCACCATTTCTTTACAAGGGTCTAAAAGAAGAAGGCTTATCTTCAACATAATTGTGGGTGTAGATTCTGTCTAATGGAATGAAATATAAACCAATAGATAAGAAATTAAGAGCTAAGGACAATCATTTTTAGGGATGGGGCCCTAATCAAGAAACTGGGAACACATGCCCAACTATTTCAGAATGTGAAGGACTGGTGATTGAATGTTTGCTTCTCCCCTGCAAGTTTTGGGGTGTCTATTACAGTTATTGTATACTCAGATTACCATTGTATGTTAAATGTGTATGGGAAAGATTATCAGCCTCTTTTCTCCTAGAAACAGAAGAAATCATATTCAAGCAACTAAACCAAAGATGAACATCTCTACTGTGCTCTCTCTGAATTCTGGACCTGTGAATTCATGAAGATAAAATATTTTTTGTTGTATGCCACTAAATTCTCAGCATGTTTGTTATGAAGCAAGTGTTAAAGGCACTTACATATCTTCTCTCCTATTTTCAGATTTCCTCCATAATCATAGATGAAGAGGACAGGAAAAGGGAGAAGAAATCATTTTCAAAGGAAAGAAAGAGAAAAAGGTCTTACAACAATTCACTCAGCATTTCAAGACTTGCAAACAAGACCAGAAACAAATGAAAACCAATGAGGAAAAGAGTAAATAACATTTTTCTAGTGCATTTCAAATGTTGATGCTTTATATAACTCACCATTAATTAAAATAAAAGCCCTGAGATATAGACATTAAGTTCCCCCATTATAGACAAGGTAATGTAGGTTTGTAGAAGTGGCAAAACAAGGTTTCTAGTACAGACATATTTGACTATAAAGTTTTGACTATTTCACTTTATCAAAATATTAACATCCAGGCAGCAGCTTGCCAAAGACATCACTGAGTCTATGGGAATTCTGTGTCAGTAAGAAAACTGAACCTCCTAGAAAAAAAAATCTCTTTCACCTGTCAACATGGAGAGGTAACCCTAGGGAGAAGTAACTTAAGGACAACGAACCTGAAACCTTCTGCACCATCAGAAATATGGTTCCCAGAGGACGTCATACACAGAGGGTAGAAGCCAGGAATAATGCAAAGCCTCTGATTTTATTCTTGAGGTAGCAAAGTTGGATTGCTCAGGTTGTTGTTGTTGATTATCTCTTTATGCCTCAAATTTTAACTCAGTATTTATCAATGCCATACCATAGAGTCTATTGTCATAATTATATTTCACCAGGGATCAGTTCTAAGACCAATCATTCATTATCTTCCTTTTAATCATAAGATAATTAAAAATACTATATTTTCTTATAATTGATGCAGGATTTTTGCTCCTTAGCTCAGCTAAAATCTGGGTTCTTGTCCCACGAACAGAAAAAGTTAGGCACGCAGAAACATTAAAAGATGAGGAGAGGCCGGCCACTGTGGCTCACGCCTGTAATCCCAGCACTTTGGGAGGCCCAGGCGGGTGGATCACGAGGTCAGGAGATCAAGACCATCCTGGCTAACACGGTGAAACCCCGTCTCTACTAAAAATACAACAAAATTGGTTGGGCGTGGTAGCGGGTGCCTGTAGTCCCAGCTACTCAGGAGGCTGAGGCAGGAGAATGGTGTGAATCCGGGAGGCGGAGCTTGCAGTGAGCCAAGATCGCGCCACTGCACTCCAGCCTGGGCGACAGAGTGAGACTCCGTCTCAAAAAAAAGAAAAGATGAGGAGAGCAAAATTTATTAAAAGAAAGCTCTCAGTGAAAAAAAGGAGTCCTGCCAACAGGGTCTCACCTCCCAGATTGAATACCAGGTCACCGCACACACGTGTCGAAGAGACCAGGCTCCTTCCGTTGCACAAGGCACCATCTTCCCAGTGTCTCCACCCCACTCTCCCAGTGCGCAGGTGGGTCTCCCAGTGTGCAGGTGGGTCCCCCAGTTCATTGTGGGCATGCCCAAACAAGGCCCTGGGTGGGTTCCCTCATCTGTACAAAAGCATCTGATGCAAACACTTGTGAGGCGGGTCAGAGATTCTCCAGGGAC
Organism: Pan troglodytes; assembly: GCF_028858775.2. NCBI lineage: Eukaryota > Metazoa > Chordata > Mammalia > Primates > Hominidae > Pan > Pan troglodytes. The sequence continues at coordinate 78,191,115 of NC_072403.2, read as the reverse complement.
CCTCCCCCTTAACTGCCTCCTACATACATCATTCTCTCTAAAGAAGTACATCTAACTGCCATTAGAATAAGCATAGGGATAAGGACAAAGGCTGATCTTAGCTGCTTTCTGCTGACATGAGGTACTGTTTTGGGAAAATGGCAGTCAGATCTCCCTGAAAGGTCTCTCTAACAGTCCCCAACAAAAGGGACTATTCTCCGAGGCTCTGGTTGCATGAACCATTTGGAATTTAATGGCCTGAAGATGAGAAGAGACAAAATGGGTTATTAGAAAATAATGTATCAAAACAAAACAAGGAGGGGGTTAGGACAGCTCATAAATTCCAAGGATTTTTACCAGTTTGCACCGGGAGAGGGAGGGCAAAAGCCCAACTGGTAAAAAAACACTTTATCCTTTTTCCAGCATGTCAGGCTTCTGGGTTTCCTTCCCCCAAGCCCTATCCTAAGCCAAAGAGTTTAGGGTTTGGGAAAATAAACTTTTCCCAGTTTGGAGGATGCATCCAAGGGAAGTGTCTCATGATACATAGACACAATTACCTATCATTGAAGAAAGGACAGAGGATAAAAAAGGGAAAAAAGGGCATATTTTTTCAAAGGAGTCTCAGGGTTTCAGGATGCATTTAAAATGGGTACAGATTGAAGTTCAATGGCTACCCATCTATATGGAGGCAAGCAGGCATCCCAAGTTCCCTTCCCTTCCTGGCAAATAGCCCAGGTAAGTGAGGGAGAGAAAGTGAGGCATCTCTTTCTTTCCTCCATCTTTATATCCCTGAGTCCCAGCGACCACAATAAGGTACTGACCATGGGTGTCAAAATGGCTTTCACCCATGTTAACGGGGGGGACCTAGGGGTTGGGAATATCTGCTTTTACCCACATACACCCTATCTCCCCTGTTGTCAGTAGTCTTCAAATTCCCTAGACCTCATTTATGCCATGGATACTGGCATGAACTTTATTCATGAAATGAGAAGCTTGGACTAATCAGCAGGAATTAGTCATGTTCACCCTCACTCTACCTTTTAACTCCCGTTATCATCTGCCCCTGGATCCTGCAGATCCAGTTTTTGTTTCCCAACCCACCTTAGGGCTTTGACCCAAAGCTTGGAATTGAGTTTGGGACAAAAAATGTGTCTCAAGGGAAGTAGCATAGACTCCTTATCATAAGTCAAATGCTAAGGTGAAGCTGTGGAATAGAGTCCTCCTCCAACAAGGGAGATAAAAGGATGTATCATGACACAACCAGATAACTGGTGGCTATAGTTATGCTTGCTAAGATTTGGATGCATGGGGCTTGGCTTTGGTTAACTCCCTTGTTCTTATTTTCTCAAAAAGGAAACCTCCAGCTGATGGGCACCCTATTTATTCCCATCACCTGGCAGAATTTGCAGGATAGTTGTTCAGAACTAGAATATTGATCCCAGTTTTTACATTACCCATCCTTTTTGTTCCTTCTGAACTGCAGCTGGAGATTGCTGGTTGGTTCACAGGAATAAGCGTGGGTAGTCTAAAATGTAGGCAAAATGTTAAAGACAGCTAATGAGCCTAGAATTTAAAGACAAATATAAGAAAAGTTTTGAAACATAATTTCTCTCTCTCCAGGCCTCATTGTTGTTCAAAACAAATCATGATAGGACTGAGTAATTTTCAAAATAGACTTTAGTTTTTTAATTGACCTGATTACTTGCATAATGTGCAGCAAGAATAATCATTTTTACATAGGCCTTTGCTTTGATGGAACTCTATCCCACATGGCATCTTAGGACTTTCTAAAACTAAGCCCAGCCATGGGTTTGCACCCTCAAATACCTGTGAGGTGGGTAAGCTTCTCTCTTCTTGAAGTTCCAGGAGCATGGGGTTCCTGGGCCTGTTAGAAAGTGATATTCTTTACTTACCACAGGTTAGGAACCCTGTATGGGGACTTTGTAGACAAAGTATGAGGCCAGTTTTCCCAAGGGGCTTTTATTGGCTGTACAAGTTGAGTTTGACTCCCTAAGGAGGATACTCTTCCAGTCAAAGCCTTTTTAAAACAACCAGTTTCTCCAATTGCATCCCATTGCAAAAGAAAATGGATTTTTTTTTTGCATTGATGCAAACAATTATTTTGCCATGAGTTAAGAATATCCACAACTAGTTTCCAAATTTTGGAGAAGCCAGGAAGAGAGAGACAAGTATGCTCCAAATTTTGTTCACAGGAGTACACGTTACTCAATTATTAAAGGCTCTAAATAGCTCAAAATTAGTTTCCTTGACTTTGAGAAATAAAACTAGGATCAGCAATGTTCCAAGCAATAGTCAGAAAGATTACTTTAGTTTTCTATTAGTTCAGTTCTTTCAGTTAACTCTTGGTTTGCTTGATATTAGTGAACATTTTAGCCCTTCATGAGTCCTGTATGTTATTCCTTTATTACAATGTCACAATCTCCAAAGTTATCAGAAACCTACATTTGAGAGCACCAGTCAAAGTTATAAAGCTGACTATAAATCATCCTTTGAAGAGAATCAAAACAAGACAAGAATTGTCTGTGAATAACAAAATGTCCAGGGCAGTTACAGTCAAAAACATTATTTACAGAAAAATTTGGTTATCTCTGTGGTTTACAATAACTTATCATAATAACCTTAATTGTGATTGATAGCATATACTCAGACATTAGAATTTTAGAGATCCCATACAATTTTGGAACTTATATTAATATTATGCCTTAAAATATAACTGAAAAAAATTAAACATAATTTTGGCAGTCCCATGTTCCTAAACACATCAGATAATCCTGTTTACCTGTCTTCTGGATGCTCTACTGGCCCTCTGTATCATCCAAAAGCCAGGTTTTTGGATAGTCACGAAAGACAATTTTGAAACTGAAGCTTGATTTTGGGAAACCTGTTAAATGTTAGAGGTTTAAAAGGATTGATGTTATGAAATAAAATTCCAGATTACCATAGGTTGTTTATTTTGCCAAAATGATGACTCAGAAATTTTTTAAAAGAGCAAAAACCTTTTATAACCCCTTACAAATTTTGCTAAAGAACAGATTAGTGCAATAAGAATACCTTGTTCTGCTTTTATTTCCATGCTCAATTTACAAAAAAAACCATATAACACTCTTTTGAATTTAGTCAATGTGTTCACACATGAAATTTCTTTTGCAAGATTAATTTTTACAATCCTTCTACAACTTGCTTGAACTTTTAGATTTATCTCATCTAATTCAAAACAATCCTTTAACCCCAGGCAAAAAAATTTACATTTTGATGACATCTCTATTTTACCAATAATCTTTAAGGCTGTTTTATTTCTCAAAGATAAAAGTCACATGAACCAAAATGTACCACAAGTTTTATCTTCTCTTTAAAAAATATTTGATCAAAGTGCTTATCCTTATTTAAGTCAATTAATTAGAGCACTTTTTTATAGACATCACACACATGACACATGTATAACTCCACAGAAAGGTAGAAGAAGATTCAGTAGCTATAAGATTTTTGTGTTGCCAGTCTACTAGTATGATTATTAGCCTTTGGGTGGAGCCCTTTATGAGCGAGGCTAGGAAAGCATGTAGTTTCCAGGGCCTAATAAACAGGTACAGCTGTAAGACAAAAACAGATTTTGTTTTTGTTTTTTTGTTGTTGTTGTTGTTTTGAGATGGAGTTTTGCTCTTGTTGCCCAGGCTGGAGTACAATTGTGCAGTCTCAGCTCACCACAGCCTGCACCTGTTGGGTTCAAGCAATTCTTCTGCCTCAGCCTCCCGAGTAGCTGGGATTACAGGGATGTGCCACCACGCCCAGCAGATTTTGTATTTTTAGTAGAGACAGGGTTTCTCCATGTTGGTCAGGCTGGTCTCGAACTCCCGATGTCAGGTGATCCGCCTGCCTCAGCCTCCCAAGAGGGATCTAACTGCCTTTAATTCCTGGGGCTACATGAGAAAAACACAGCTCTCTCTCAAAATTGAATTTGTGACACCTTTTCTGTCTTTCCCAAGGATTTCCAAGCCATCAGAAATTATCTTAGGGCCTTGTATGTATGCATTAAGTGTGGCAAGACAAAATGGAGAAAAATAATTTAGTTGAGAAAAATCCTTTTTCCAGCAAAACAAGATCCAAGAAGGGAAAAACATAAAGCCCTTTTAAATATACCTATAACTTGGATATCCACTTTTAATTAAGAAAATCCTTTTAAATCCTTTATTATCTGAATTTAGCTATGCAAAGTGGTCAATATTTCTGGCTTTTAAGCTTTACTAGAGACTCAGAGAGAAGAAAACACAAGGTGGTTCGTTGAGGGGAAGAGAATCTACAAATGGCAAACATCACACAGATATCAAACCAGAAAGAACTTATTCACTAAGCCAGGATTGAACCCTGGCAGCCATTGTAAAATGGTAGAGGCTAAAACAAAGCACTTCCATGTGGTTACAGGTCACACTCTCAGGGATGTAAAACAAGATGAAGGCCTGCAGCAAAGTTTGCTACAGATTATACAGAAAGCCATGCAAAGCACACCAAATTGGCTATAGCTTAAGACCAACCTCACAAATTATTTTTCATAATGAAAACTTTACAAAAAATATAAACAGTGATATTTGTGGCCCTGGCCTAGTAAAACATCTTCTAAAAGGAAAAGAAGCCTCTTTCTTAATAGTTAATTTCTAACCTAGTGGAGAAAATTTTTTAAAAATGAGAGTGCAGGACTCTATTAACAGCTGACAAGGTGGAGAAAAGGAAAAAAAAACTGCTTAAAATGCAGAATTGGAAAGATGCCTGGGGGAAGATGTATGGGAGCAGTTTTCCCCATACTCTTCTGGTAGTGAGTAAGTCTCATAAATTCTGGTGATTTTATAAGAGGTTTCCCCTTTCACTTGGCTCTCATTCTCTCTTGTCTGCCACCATGAAGATATGCTTTTCACTTTCTGCCATGATTGTGAGACTTCTCCAGCTACATGGAACTGTGAGTCCATTAAACCTCTCTTTCTTTATAAATTACCCAGTCTTGGGTATGTCTTTAACAGCAGCATGAAAAAGATCTAATAGAGTAAATTGGCACTGCAGAGTGGGGAGCTGCTATAAGACACCTTAAAATGTGGAGGCAACTTTGGAACTGGGTAACATACAGGCAGAGGTTGGAAAAGTTTGGAGGTCTCAGAAGAATACAGAATAACATGGAAAAGTTCAGAACTTCCTAGAGATTTTTTGAATGGCTTTGACCAAAATGCTGATAATGATATGAACAATAAAATTCAGGCTGAGGTCGTCTCAGACGGAGATGAGAAACCTATTGGGAAGTGCAGTAAAGGTGAGTCTTGCTATGTTTTAACAAAGAGACTGGAGGCATTTATCCCCTGCCCTAGAGATTGTGGAACTTTGAACTGGAGCAAGATGATGTAGGGTTTTGGTGAAATAAATTTATAATCAGCAAAGCATTCAAGACATAACTTTGGTGCTGTCAAAAGCATTCACTTTTATAAGGGTAACAGCATAAAAATTCAGAAAATTCGCAGCCTGACAATGCAATAGAAAAGAAAATTCCATTTTCTGAGAAGAAATTCAAGCTGGCTGCAGAAATTTGCGTAAGTAACAAGAAGCCAAATGTTACTTGCCAAGACAATGGGGAAAATGTCTCCAGGGTATGCCAGAGACCTTTGGGGCAGTCCCTCCTATCACAGGCTCAGAGGCCTAGGAGGAAAAAGTGGTTTCCTGGGCCGGGCCCAGGACCCTCCTGCTGTGTGCAGCCTAGGAACTTGGTGCCCTATGTCCCAGCCACTCTAGCCATGGCTACAAGGGGCCAAGGTAAGGCTTGGTCCATGAATTCAGAGGGTGCAAGCCCCAAGCCTTGGCAGCTTCCATGTGGTGTTGAGCCTGTGGGTACACAGAAGTAAAAAATTAAGGTTTTGGAACCTCCACCTAGAGTTCAGAGGATGCATGGAACACCTGGATTTTCAGGCAGAAGTTTGCTAAAGGGACTGAGTCCTCATGGAGAACCTCTGCTAAGGCACTGCAGAAGGGAAATGTGGAGTTGAAGCTCCCATACAGAGTCCCTACTGGAGCACTACATAGTGGAGCTGTGAGAAGAGGGCCACTGTCCTCCAGAACCCAGAATGGTAGATCCACCGACAGCTTACACCATGAACCTGGAAAAGCCACAGACACTCAATGCCAGCCTATGAAAGCAGCAGAGATGGGAGCTGTATCCTGCAAAGCCATAGGGGCAGAGCTGCCCAAGGTCATGGGAGCCCACCTCTTGATCAGCACAGCTTGAATGTGAGACATGGAGTCAAAGGAGATCATTTTGGAGCTTTAAGATTTGACTGCTCTGATCGATTTTGGACTTGCATGAGACCTGTAATCTCTTTGCTTTAGCCAATTTTATTCATTTGGAATGGCTATACTTACCCAATGTCTGTGCCCCCATTGTATCTAGAAAGTAACTAACTTGCTTTTGATTTTACAGGCTCATAAGTGGGAGGGATTTGCCTTGTCTCAGATGAGGACTTTTGGACTTTTTAGATAATGGTGAAATGAGTTAAGAATTTGGGTGACTGTTGGGGTGGCATGATTGGTTTTGAAATGTGAGGATGTGATATTTTGGAAGGGCCAGGGGCAGAATGTCATGGTTTAGCTGTGTCCCCACCCAAATCTCATTTCAAATTGTACCTCCCACAATTCCCACATGTAGTGGGAGGTATCCAGTTGAAGATAATTGAATCATTGGGGTGATTTTCCCCATACTGTTCTCATGGTAGTTAATAAGTGTCATGAGATGTGATGGTTTTTACAAGGTTTTTCCCCTTCTGCTTGGCTTTCATTCTCTCTTGCTTGCTGCCATGTAAGATGTGCCTTTTGCCATCCACCATGATTGTGAGTCCTCCCCAACCACATTAAACTGTGAGTCCATTAAACCTCTTTTTCTTTATAAATTACCCAGTCTCAGGTATATCTTTATCAGCAGTGTGAAAATAGACTAATACACATGCGGGCATGTTGAAAGGTGAGGAGGGCAAAATTTATTAAAAGATAGCATGCACTGAAAAAAAAGGAGTCCTACCAACAGGCTGCCACCTCACAGGGTGAATACCAGGCCACCACATAAGCTGAAGAGACCAGGATCCTCCCTGCTGCATGAGACACAAACTTCCCAGTGGCTCCACCTCATTCTCCCAGGGTATGAGCAGGCCCCCCAGTTCATTGAAAGCATTCCCAAACAAGGGCCTGGGCAGGTTCCCTCATTTGCACAAAAGCATTTCATGTAAACACTTGTGGGCTAGGTCGGAGCTTCTCTGGAGACCCTCCCTCCTCTGCTTTCTGCATATATCATAATCATAATTATATTTCTTTTTATTATAAAATATGAAACATTTTCAAAGAACCTGAGTAGTGATATGTTTCTGTAGTGTATTTGTAGTGGTATGAAGCATTATGATAATAATATTCATAGACATGAATCCGTTTCTTTGACTTAATAAAATAAATTGCTGTCTTCACTGATAAATATATTACTTTATTTTGAAATTTTTAAAGTATAAAATGACTAGGGAAAATTAAACAAATTTTCTTTGAAAATACAACGAACCTGTAAGTTTTATAAATACCATTAAAATAACATGAAGATGTTTAAATGACTCCTTTATGTGCTCCCAGGCAGAGGCAAAAGACTGTATTGAGAGACGATTTGTCCAAATTTTTCTTACCTTTCTGTGGTACCTACTTTATCAAAGCTGTAAAAGAGGTTTTCTTCATTGATTTTCACTGTTGTTGCAGGTTGAATCCGCTGGGAAGAGTCTCTCAGCAAAGACTGCTGTACTTATTATTATGTTTATGTGGGAGCACTCCTGGCATCAGCTCTGGTTTGGAGCATGGGGAAGTGAGATTGGGCTAAAGGAGAGGTCCAGTTCTTGTTCAGGCACCAATAACAGCCTCAGTTGACCCTACAGAAAGCTCAAGAGCTAAAACAGCTTATTAGAAGCATTCCAAGTACATTGCAATTAAAATAAGCCCTTTATCCTCTTGTATCTGTCTCTGTAGATGTGAGCCATCCCCAATATGATAATCCCATGTAAAGCATCTTACTGAAGTTGAGGCAGTCTCTGAAGGCCAACTGAAAGTTATTTGCCAACTGCAAGCCCAGAAGATAAGGCAATGTGATTTTCTTCAAAGGGTGTGCTGTATGGTCTATTTCTATGCAAGAAAACTTATTTTACCTTGATGTAGAAGAGGAACTGAGAGAAGTGATTTGAATAAAGTCATAAAGATATCAAGATATAGAATCTGAGATAAAGGAATATTCTTCTAAACTTTTTAAATCTCTCTAAATGCACAGTAACTTATCCATGATGAAGACAGGTTCAGGCCCAAAAAATTATTTGGAATAATGCAAAGCAAATTTGTCATCTGGCTTTGCTCAGAAACATTCTGTGTGTCTTAGTTTCCCAATTTTAAATTAAAAATATGTCTTTAATTTCCTATTTTTTCAGGTGTTTCCAAATAGTCTGATTAGTTTTTTTAGGCAATAAATCTGATTCTGGAGCTATTATAAATTCCTAGACTTAAAAGAGATTTTACCATGCTGAGACTATTCACATTGAAATTATTACAGAAAAGTCAGCTGTAAGAGTTATGTAAGTAGGACTACCATACAGAGCCTTAAATGTAAAGCAACTGAAATAAGAGAATCTTTGAAACTGATTTAAGGGTATCCAAGCTGTCAATGGAGATATGACCTTTTTGTGCAGAGTGAATGGCAGGTAATAATGATCTCAAATTTTAATGATATAATGACCCATAGTAATCAAAGCTCTTGTTACAAAGGATCTGAAATGATACACAGGGGTAATTCAAGAATGTGATAGCCTGAAGCATTTGACTTTAACAATCATCCCAGAGTGTATAATGATAATTTAAAAAATATATATTGCCCCATAGTCATTAAGTGATCCTTTAAGTGAATGAAAATCCTCAATCAAAATCTTGATAGTCACCAGCTTTCTTATGAAATAATTGTATTGTATATGGTGTTAGTTAATGCTAATAAAAATTAATACCATTGAGTATTTTGAAAGTCGATAACATTTTCTTCTATTGTTAATGGGGGTTCAGGAGATATTCATTGAGACATCAAGAGGTTGGAAGATTACAACAAAGTTGATTGGAAGGGTCCACATACAACACATTTTTAAGAATAAAAAAGTTATTTAATTTTATTTTAAAAAGCCAGGTGAGCTTTTTTTTCTTACATATCATAATTTAAGCTAACAAAAAATATGATAGGCCTGGAACAATAGCTCATATCTGTAATTCCAACACTTTAGGAAGCTGAGGTGGGTGGATCACGAGGTCAGGAGATCAAGAACATCCTGGCTAACACGGTGAAACCCTGTCTCTACTGAAAATACAAAAAAAAAAAAAAAAGCCGGGCGTGATGGCACATGCCTGTAGTCCCAGCTATTCAGGAGGCTGAGGCAGGAGAATTGCTTGAATCCGGGAGGCAGAGGTTGCAGTGAGCTGAGATCGCACCACTGCACTCCAGCCTGGGCAACAGAGTGAGACTCCATCTCAAAAAATATATATATATATTATATATAATATATATTATATATATGATAAAATTATTATTGAGGCATCTTCATGTGCATTTTGAATGTTTGAATTAACTTTATTTTATAGTTCTGGAGATGTCACTCTGTAATTATGTTCAATTACTGGTATGTATGTGTTGTATTTTCTAAGAAGTCACTGAAATAAGCACATTTATTGAGAATTTACAACACTTTATGTGTTTATATGACATGAAGAGGGGGCAGTTACTCTGTTAGTAGAAAAGCATTATTTCCTCCTCCCTTCAATATATAGTACCTAAAAACAAATCAGTGGGAATTTTATTGAATAAGGCATTAGCTTAATGTAGACGCCTGAGTCTTAATTGCCGCTTGAACATTTGTTTTACATGTAAAGTTAAAGCTGAATTCCATATAAATTTGGAAGCAGAATTCCATGACAAACTTGGAGGTGGCAGGCAGAAATGAGCTTCTGAATCTAGCTTAAACTTCAGTGCTCCTAATTATAATTCTAAACTAAACTATCAAATGAGAGTATGGAAATAGTTTAAAAAATAAATAAATTAGAAATCATGTGATAATATTTCACAAGGTTTTCATAATAGTTTATATAGAGCAGGTTAAAAACACTGTGGCCTATAAAATTTGACTGTGAGACAAACAGAATGTGAGACAAACAGACATTATAATGTAAAGGGTTCCTTATGTATAATGTGACAAATTTGAAGTTTGAAATTAATTTCATTTCTAAATTTTTTTTGGTAAATGTTTTTAAAGTACTAATATCATGCTAGATTATTGTTATTAGTGAATTTTTAATTTCTAAACATGCACAGGATAGGACAGAATAATAAACTGTCACACACCTTTCAGAAAGCTTTAGTAGTTATTATTATTTTGCTATTCTTGTCTCATCATCTCGCACATATTCTCTCTCTCTCTCTCTCTTTCTTCCTCCCCATCTGTTGGCTGTTACAGTCTAGAGTATCTTAAAACGAATGCAACTCTAACCAAACAATTTTATTTTTTATATAAGCACCATTCAACTAGTACAGCAAAATTAGCAATACTTTCTTAATATAATCTATTGTTTCCAAGTTCCTTGATTGTCCTAAATATGAATTTTTAGAATTGTTTAGTAAAAATAAGTATTCCAACAATGTCTTCACATAGCATTTGATTGATATGTTTCATAAGTCTTTTCAATCTATAACTATTATCTCATTACTCTCTCTTTTTTCCATTGTAACATATATGATGAAAGAGAAACCCCATCATTTATCCTCTGAAATGTTTTATATTTTAGGCTGGGTACCATGGATCATGCCTGTGATCCCAGCACTTTGGGAAGCTGAGGAGGGCAATTTACTTAAACTCAATACTTGGAGACCAGCCTGGGAAGCATAGCAAAAACCCATATCTACAAAAAATAAAAATAATAGAAACTAAATTAGCTGGGTTGCTTGCACACACCTGTAATCCTAGCTTCTCAGGAGACTGAGGTGGGAGGATCACTTGAGCCTAGTAGTTCGAGGGCGCAATAAGATATGATGACACCTCTACACTATAGCCTGAGCAACAAAGTGAGACCTTGTCTCAAAAATAAATAAATAAAGCTTTGTCTATTTTTGGTTGAGTTGATTGCATCTTTGTACTACTGGTTCTGTTGCCTTATGTATTCCCTGTAAATCAATCATTTGATTCAGAGCTTTACTCACTTAGGTGTTATTTTGTACTTTAGTCACTTGTAGAAATAGTCACAGTCTTAGGGCAGTTACTTATCCAGAGGCATATAATGCCTAAGTGCCCTACTCTCATTGTAGCTTTTGTAGTTTGGTGAGAGGTAGGGAATGGCGCCCAGCAGGTTTTTCTTTTTCTCCCTTGTTGCAGGAGGTAGGGTTACAGTGCTACAGGATTCATTCAGTGCCACTTCATCAGCCAGAAATCTGTTTGGCTGCTGTGACCTCTGCCTGGGAACTTGCTTGGGCCAACCAGACTCAATCCACCTGCTCAGCCTGTCAGGCTGCTCTCTGCTTGCACCATGGCCCAGATCTTGAGCCCACTGTAGGATCTGTGCTCATCCCACAGCTGAACCAGGGATGCCACAAGTGGCTTCCATGTTGGGCACTGACATCTAGACAGTGATGTCACACTGGTGATGCCTGAAAACTCAGAGATGCCAGCCACCACGGAGCCCCAAGGGGTTTTACAGCTCTTTTCTGGGGAGTCCCGAGGTCTGAGCCCCCAAGAAATGTTACAGCCCCTGTCTTATTCCTGTCTGCAGCTCAGTGAAAAGAGGCATGATACAGCTCATTCCTGTCACCTGAAACTTTGTGAGTTCCAGGTTCTTGTCCCATAACCAAGAGGACAAAGGTGTGTGGACATCAGAGAGTGAGTAGGGCACAGAATAATTTTATTCAGCAGCAGAAGGAAAGCTTTCAGTGGAGAGGGGACTCGAGAGTGGGTAGTCTTCTGTGTGACAGGGGGCCCAAAGCAGGTTGCAGTTTGTGAGGCTGAGTCTGGGGATTTTATGAGCTCAAACTGGGGGAGTGTGTGCTGGTTGGTCCATGAGTGGACCTAAAGAAAGCATCTTTTGATGGGCTAAAAGACATCGAGGAAGTTCTCACTCTGGTCGAGGACTCCACCTGAAACTGGCAGCTCAGTTTTCAGGATTTGAACTGTCTTTCGCTTGAAGGTTGGGTTTCACTGGGGACCCGCCCCTCTGCACCTAGGAATTTGTCTGTCTCCTGTAGCTATTACTCTTAATAGATGATCAGTGGCTTCCCATGTTATTTGATTCAATCCATCCGTTGTAAAATTCCCCATCAATTTTTCACCTACTAATTTTTGTATATATTGATGAATGTTTTCTAGACTCATTATTTATTTAGGAAATATAAACTAGTGAAGTTTGTGTTGCATAAGTTTTCCACATCTTTTAGCTATAACTGTTTTACAAAGTGGAAATTTCCCGAATTGGCACATTTGGTCAGTAAGATAAAATATATACAGAAAATCTTGGATAAATAATTGGTACTCCTCCATCCTTTTAAATCAGTTTTCAGAGCAATGATTAATTGCCCAAGCAGTGGTATGACCAGTGAGATTATTGATTTTTTTTTTTTAGTTATTTTGAAATGGGGTTTCACTTTATTGCCTAAGATGGTCTCCAACTCCTAAGTTCAAGGGATCCTCCTGCACCAGCCTCTGGAGTGGCTAGAATTACAGGCAGTAACCACCATGCCTGGTGTGATGGTTAACACTGAGTGTCAACTTAATTGGATTAAAATATGCAAAGTATTGTTCCTGGGTGTGTCTGTGATGGTGTTGCCAAAGAAGATTAACATTTGAGTCAGTAGACTGGGAAAGGCAGACCCACCCTCAATCTGGGTAGGCACCATCTAATCAGCTGCCAGCGCAGCCGGAATATAAAGCAGGCCAAAGAATGTTGGAAAGACTACACAGGTTTAATCTATCAGCCTACATATTTCTCCTGTACTGTGTGCTTCCTGCCTTCGAACATCAGACTCCATGCTCTTTAGCTTTGTAACTTCAACTGGCTTCCTTGCTGCTCAGCCTGCAGATGGTCTATTGTGGGACCTCATCTTGTGATTGTGTGGGTTAATACTCCTTAGTAAATTCCCTTTATATATACATCTATCCTATTAGTTCTTTCCCTCTAGAGAACACTGACTAATACGCCTGACAATATTTTAAAAATATTATTTTGAAATTGTGCACTTTAGCAGTGATTGCCATCCTGCCCTTATCAATTAGCAAACTCCAACACAGTTACTCCTGTAATCCTCATTTTTCTCTTAATGGTACTTCCCTTAGGTTTCCCACTGGATTTAAGTGAAACATTATGTTTCACTGGGTTGTGAGAGTTTTGAGTGGTAAGAAACCATTGAGGAAGCTCAGACATTTTTATGATTAGTTATCTTCTGACTAACCAAAAGGCATTCTGAATGACTAAAGGACTACAGTCTTTAATCTTGGAGATCATCACCTAGATTAACAGATAGAATACTACAAATACAGATACAAATACAGATTAGAAAAATGCAGTAGTAGCTAAAAATCTGTAGATATGTTGAATACTATTTGAAAGTGTTAACATAATCAATAACAAAATAAAATAAAATAATGTGAATGCTGGTGGACAATTTTTAAACTATAAGTTCCTCTCATGTAGTAGTACATTGAATGGCATCATCTACATATATAGCAAGTTTTAATTAACTCATGTAGAATGAATCTAAGATCAACTTACATGTTCTTTCCTTAAACATATATTGCTACTGAAATATATCAAATGCTGAAAATCCAAATTAGTTTATTCTTCTATCTTTTAAATATATCTATATATACATATATATGGCTTATATTTGAATATCTCTAGAGTTTGTTCATAGAGCTTGAATATGTTAGTATAATTCAGAAAACTAGAATAATTATCATTTGGAACAACTGAAGGTTATAGGTAGGTTATAATTTATAGCATCTTGCTATTAAGACCATTCAAAACTATCTTTTATCTTTCCTATGTTTGAATGCAAGATTTCCTATACCATAAATATCAAAGCATTGACATACTTTACTCAGCATTTTATTTCCCTTATTCACATTTTAAGGTTTATTTTGAAGTATGGATTTATTCTCTTTCCTCCATCCACAGTGGTTAGCACTTTGTACACTCTTCTGTACTTCGTTAAAATATTCACGAACACTTCTTGCTTCCTCAGGGACCAAGTGCAATGAGAAAGAGGACACTGTCATCAACTGAAATCTACTAAAATATACACACATTTCTATTGTTATTTCTTGCTACATTTCATATTTTGAAATGAGAGCCCTTCTGGAAAAAATACTGAGATGCAAGAGGTATATCTGGATAACTTGAAAAGAAAATTATAACTTATTATATACTTGTACCAGTTCTGTAATGGAAACAAAACAAAAGGAGCAACTTTAAGTAAGTGATGTTCCCAAAATCTGACCCTGTCTTTTACTATCAGGATATTTTTTTAAATATCCTGATTTTTTTAAAAGATTAAGAAATCTTTTCTTTGATTTAATAACAGATATGCAAGAAACAGTTACTAATGCTACAGAGTATTTAAAAATAAATTAATCCTTTCATCTCCACCTCAAAAAAATTCCTAAAGTCTCTTTTAACACTAAGGTTTTCTTTTCTTATTTATATTAACTTTTGTGTATTAGAATTCTACCCACTCCAAATTACATCAGATGTGGCAAATCAATGTCAATACTGATCTGAAATCTTTCTCAAGTGACATATATCACCACACAATAAAAGGAATTATTTTTCTTCTGATAACACAGAAGGTTGGCCTGCTTATCCTTTAATCCTATCTCACATTTTATTTCCTACTTTATCTCTTACAATTTTTTTTGTTAAGGACTATAAAATAATGTACTCACGACACTCTCTTTTCTTCCTTAACTTTGAAAATAAATGCATAATTTCCCATTGATGGGTATTCTTTCATTCTTGTGGTCATTCTAAATCATCCTGGTTAGAAAATATACCTTAGACAAATGGATTTAATAACAGTTACAAAAGTTACTTTAGTGCCTATTTTTGTATTAAATCAATGGCACATTACTATTATAACAAATTTTATATTTTTGAATCAGTATAGAATATAACATTTTTATATCTTGGGCTAGGAAATGCAATGCCACTTTCAGTATATACACAGAAAAAATGTGAAGACTCACTTGCGCAAATGGAAACACACACATGCAGATACAAATTCATATCTAGCTGACACTCTAGTTTTATATGAAGTTGATCTATTTTTGCTTTTAGCTTTCAGCACAAAATCTTACCTCATTACATATTGACCCTTGGCTGTTGTTCATACTGAAAATATTTTCAATTCATCTTTGAAGAATTTTGAAATTTCCTTTTATGAGTTTTCTTTAATGCTGCACAAAACAGAGTGCCAAGAATGTTAATGATATTGCTATATTTTCCATAATTGAAAAATGACAAATTATCATCTCTAAGGGCTGAGCTTGTGATCTATAATCAATCTACTTCATTGCTAAAAATGACAATGGCAAACAATAGGCTTTGTTTTATTACCTAGTTCATTTTATTAACTTATCTTAAAATTAATATTGAGTAATATTTTTATAATGTTAAGTGCCGAGATTTATTATTTCCTTTTATGTGGATAATTTAATGTAGTACACAATATATTACATATGTGTAAGTTAATCAGCAGTGTTTATCTTCTTTAGCAATGTACTTATTAATCAAAAGTGAAAACAATTATTTATATTATATGAATTCTCTAATAAAACATTCAGAACAAAATTATTATTTAAGTTAGTTGAGGGATTACTAGAAGTTACAAAAAATAAAATCATTTGTTCTGAATGTACTTTTACTAAATTTTTGAAGAGGAAAAATTATTGGGGGAACCAGCCCCCAATATTTCAACATAGGTTCTTTTCTATTTTCCCTAAGTGTCGGCCAATCTGAGAAATAAAGAGAAAGAGCACCAAAGAGAGAAACTGTACAGCTGGGCCTCCAGGTGTAACATCACATATCAGCAGGTTCTGTGTTGCCCCCTGAGCCACAAAAGCAGCAAGTTTTTATTAGGGATTTCAAAAGGGGAGAGGGGTGTGAATAGAGAGTGGGTCACAGAGATCACATGCTTCAAATGGCAATAAAAGACCACAAGGGCAGAAGGGCAGAGCAAGGTCACAAGGCCAGGGTGAAATTAGAATTACTAATGAGGTTCCATGTCCTGCTGTGCATGCATTGCCATTGATAAACATCTTAACAGGAAACAGGTTTCAAGAGCAGAGAACTGGTCTGACTAGAATTCCCCAGGCTGGAATTTCCTAATCCTAGCAAGCCTGAGGGCACTGCAGGAGACCAGGGTATATTTCATCCCTTATCTTCAACTGCATAAGGCAGACACCCCCAGAGTGACCATCCATAGGCCTCCCCTGGGAATGCTTCCCTTCCCAGGGTTATTCCTTACTGGGAAAAGAATTCAGCAATATTTCTCCTACTTGTTTTCTGCAATAAGAAAAATATGACTCTGTTCTGCCTGGCCCCACAGGCAGTCAGACCTTATGGTTATCTCCCTTGTTCCTTGAACATCGCTGTTATCCTGTTCTTTTTCAGGGTGCCCGGGTTTCATATTGTTCAAACACACATATTTTACAAACAATTTGTGGAGTTAATGCAATCATCACAGGGTCCTGAGGCGACATACAACCTCAGCTTATGAAGATGATGGGATTAAGGGATTAAAGACTGGCATAAGAAATTATAAGAATATTGATTGGGGAAGTGATAAATGTCCATGAAATCTTCACAATTCATGTTCAGAGATTGCAGTAAAGACAGGCATAAGAGATTATAAAAGTATTAATTTGGGGAACTAATAAATGCCCATGAAATCTTCACAATTTATGTTCTTCTGCCGTGGCTTCAGCAGGTCCCTCCGTTTGGGGTCCCTGACTTCCCACAACAAAAAATCACCTATAAGAGACACATTTTCAATGGCAATTAAGTAATATAACTACAAAGTGTTGATTTGGGATACAATTTAAAACCTTTAACTTATCTCTTAATAGAGTAGACCTATGAGGATGGACTGTTGTGTGACAGCTCATTCCAGCATATCCTCAAGTCCCTCTGGAGTCAGTGAGACACAGATCTAGCAGATAGTTACAACAGTGCTAGGTCCAACTCAAAATCAAACTCACAACTCTGTGAATGCTACCAAAATATACTGTTTAATACTTATGAAGAGTTGGAAGAAAGCTAACCTGAGGTAATGCATATCTTGATGGCAGCTCGATTACATCCCAGGCAACTATGATTAGATTAATTTGGCTAAAAAATGCATTCTCATTTTGAAGCTCTTACATTTGATTATCAAGTTGAAGTTTCAACAATTATTATATTGTTTTATTTTTGAGACAATAGTTTTCTATTAGATATTTCTATGTTATATAATTTGGAAACAACTTGTTATACAATCACATACATCACCATTATTGAAATATGAATATCAAAAAACTGATTTCCAAGTATATTTTACTTAAATTAATGAAATAATAAAATACATTATCTAGACTACTAAACTAACATAATTAACTTTAAAAATTCTCATTCAAATGTATATCTTCCAAGCAGATTCTCTGTTTTATGGAAAGTCTTTAAATTGTTGAATTTGGATTTTTATACATTTTATACTGATATATTTAAGTAGGTTAAGATTAAGTAGCTCATATCAATAAACTAACAGCAAACACTTATTCTTATTGGTGTATACTGACTTATCACAAATATTTACACTGCTTTTATCAAAATAATTTCATTAAAAGGACTAAATAATATAATATGTAAAAATCAACTTTTACTACTATGCAATAGTTTGCCATAAATAATAAATTATAAAATGTAAAAACATCTTGTTACAGACAATTTTTAATAAATTAAAATTAAATAGTGAAATGCAATTTTTTGATGTTTATATTGGATTTTTT
This sequence comes from Pan troglodytes, assembly GCF_028858775.2. Lineage (NCBI taxonomy): Eukaryota > Metazoa > Chordata > Mammalia > Primates > Hominidae > Pan > Pan troglodytes. The sequence continues at coordinate 78,173,026 of NC_072403.2, read as the reverse complement.
TTTTAAATGGAGTTTTGCTCTTATTGCCCAGGCTGGAGTGCACTGGCGTGATCTTGGCTCACTGCAACCCCCACCTCCTGGGTTCAAGCTATTCTCCTACCTCAGCCTCCCGAGTAGCTGGGGTTACAGGTGCCTGCCACCATACCCAGTGAATTTTTTATATTTTTAGTAGAGACAGGGTTTTGACATGTCAGCCAGGCTGGTCTAGAACTCCTGACCTCAGGTATTCCAATACACTTATGAACTTTGCAATCATTACTTCAAATAATATGTAGAATTTTCTGTCACTCCAGAAAGTTATCTCAGCTTCTTTCTAGTCACCTCCTCCCAATTCCTGGCAACATGCAACTACTGATCTGCTTTTAATTATGATAGATAAGTCATGGTTTGTTTTAGAATTGTATATAATGAAATCATGCAATATATACTCTCTTTGGTTTGCCTTCTTTTGTTCAACATAATAAAATTGAGATTCCAAATATGTTTTTACTGTATCAGCAAACTTCTCCCCTTTTGTTACTGACTAATATTTTATTGTAGAGATATAAAACAATTTGTTCATTATTTGATGGACATTTGGATGGTGTCTAGTCTGGGGCAAATAATTATGAATGTATCAATTTATTGTAGGGTTTAAATTTTCATTTTTCTTGGTAAATGTTATGTAATTGCTAGAACATAGATTAAATGAGTATTTTAATTTTTAAAATGTGCAAAATAGTATTCCAATATGTTTGTGCTATTTTACACTTCTATAACAATGAAGGTAAATTCCAGCTCCTCCGCATCTTGGCCCATATTATATATTGTCAGGCTATTTAATTTCAGCTATTTTAGCAGGTGTGAAAAGAAATTTTTTGGTAATTTGTCTTTCTCAGAGATTAATGATTTCGAGCATCTTTTCTTTTTTTCTTTTTTTTTTTTTTTTTGGAGATGGAGTCTCACTCTGTCACTCAGGCTGGAGTGCAGTGGCATGATTTCAGCTCACTGCAACCTCCACCTCCCAGGTTCAAGCGATACTCCTGCCTCAGCCTCCTGAGTAGCTGGGACTACAGTCACATGCCACCATGCCCAGCTAAATTTTTTTGTATTTTAAGTAGAGACGGGTTTTCACCGTGTTAGCCAGGATGTTCTCGATCTCCTGACCTCGTGATCCACCCTCCTTGGCCTCCCAAAGTGTTGGGATTACAGGCATGAGCCACTGCACCCGGCCTTGAGCATCTTTTCGAATGCCCTTTGTACATCGTTTTTTTGTGTGTGTGTGTGAAATGTTTCTTCAAATCTTTTGCCTATATTTTACAGAACTTTAAAATTTATGATTGATTTGCATATATTTCTTATATAATCTGGACACAGATTTGTTATATATTTTCTACTAGTCTGGGGCTGCTTTTGTAAAAAAAAATTTGTTTGGAAATATGATATAACATAACAATACAATAAGAGAGTGTAATCTAAATGCAATACAATACACATGTTTTATGTGTTCAGTTCGATGACATCTGAGTATTGTATACATAGTATAACCAACACATAGGATGAGATAGTGTTTCCATTATCTAGAAAACAAGTGTCTCTTGTGCACTTTTCTAGTCCATTTGCATTTTCACACAGGTAGCCTCATTATTATTCCTATAATCATAGATTAAATTATACTGTCTTATAATTTTATATAAATAAAATTATATGATATATTGTTTTTAGTTCATCTTCTTTCACTCAACATATGTTGATGAATTTGTGATGAAACATTTTTTCTATATTCTTTGAGGGTGTGGTAAGTATAATGTACTAACAATTGTCAGAACTCAATAAACTAGACAGTTAAAATATAGTGAGTGGTATTGGTTTTGATATAAGAATAATAATGTTGAGATTTTCTCTTTAAAGTTTGATGTACTGAAATATGAAAAACAGTTTTGGGAGGCTAGGCAATTTATTAAATAGGAACTATAATAAAAATGATATATTTTATCAAAATAAGGAGAAGGCAATGTGGTTAATATCCTAGGAGAATATGAAAATTAACAATTGTGAAACCATAACTCTATACGTAGCTGAACTATAACTTGACAATAAAGGCAATTTTAATACTCTTTTTAGATAAGTGAAAGCATAGTGTTTGTCACTTAAGAAACAGATATTTACATCAGGAAGAAGGAAAATTATTTCAGTTGAAATGTTGGTAGAAATAATTGGTAAACGTGGCTTTATCTACAAAAATTATTGTTTAATTTTACAATAACCAATCTGAATTTAGAAAATAATTAAACTCTAAAACCTAGAACACATTTAGAATAGGCTTATATGAAATGGCCTGTTTTCAAGCTTTCTAAGATTTTTGTACTATTGAGGAGAAGAAAGGAGATATTTCTTGGTGTTAACATTTCTTAGTACTTTTTTTTTTTTTTTTTTTTTGAGAGGGAGTCTTGCTCTGTCTCCAGGCTGGAGTGCAGTGGCACGATCTCAGCTCAGTACAACCTCTGACTCCAAGATTCAAGAGATTCTCCTGCCGCAGCCTCCCGAATAGCTGGGATTACAGGAGTGCACCACCAAGCCCTGCTAATTTTTGTATTTTTAGTAGAGATCTTTTTTCACCATATTGTCCAGGATGGTCTCGATCTCCTGACTTCGTGATCCAACCACCTTGGCCTCCCAAAGTGCTGGGATTACAGGCGTGAGCCGCCGCACCAGGCCAAAATTTCTTAGTGTTAAAAGTTAAGTTTTTTAGCAAACCTTTAAGTATATTCATTATAAAATTTAAAGTAAAGAATAATTTCTAAACCAATAAAAAAGAAAATACTGAAAGAACACCAATGATCCAAAAGAAGGCAGGAGAGTAGAATAAATGAAGCACAGAAAGAAACCACGTAAATCAAAAGTGCAAATTATAATGGTAGAAATAAATTCAAATAAAGTTGTGGTTACAAGCAATGCACAGAAACAATTATCTCTACTGAAATAGTAGACATGGTGAAATTAGGTTAAATATATACACTATAATTCTTTATGATGTATCTCAGGGCATGTAAAAGTCAACAGTAAATGTATGGGAAAGTAATTAGGATAAATAATAATAAACAAAGCTTATGAAACTAAAAGAGAATGTCCTATTTCTATGTAGCTAGTGTATAAATCACTTATTTACAAGGAAAACAAATAGGAAACCAATAACCACCCAAAAAACTCAAACAAAAACAATCATATTACAAGAAATGTAAAACACAGCAGGTAAGCAAAATAAAATGATGAAAAAACAAGTAAATAATATGAATCATATGAATGATAACAACTTATATCAGTATTTTACTTCTATTAAAATGGGAAGAAAATTAGGATGCATTGAAATGATTAATAATAAAAAAATACAAATTATTTGCTACTCCCTAAAATATATCTAAAACAAATTGGCAAAGATGTTTTAAGGCATAAGAATGGGCAAATATGTAAAAAGAAAGTAAGTAAAATTAAATGTTGGACTCTATTAATTTAAGAAAAAAGTATTAGGGCAAAAAGCATTCAAGGTGACAGAAAACATCCTATTACATGGATACAAGATACTATGTACAATGAAAATATCATAGTCATAAAATTTTATGAACCAAGTAACAGAGCATAAAAGTATATTAGGCAGCAGTGTTAGAAAGTCAGAGATATATACAAACTACACAAATGTACTGGATTTTAACACATCATTATCTGCCCAAGAAACATCAAATAGTAAGAAAATAGAGCCATACAAAATTTGTACTATACATAATACCGAGATGTTATAGGAGACAAAGCTAAAGAACTGTGTTGTAAATTTCATTCTTTTCTTCTTTTTTTCTTGCTTTTCTTTTCTTTTTGTTTTTTGTTTCCCCTTTTATTTGTTTGTTTGTTTTCTAAAGGCATATATTCACTTACTTTAGAAGCATACTTTTGAGGACATGTGAGGTGGGAAATTAAAAATAAAGAGAATTACTTTTCAGTTACTCAAAATATTTTTTTCCATTCGTTGTAAATAAGACAATGGTGATACAATTAAGCTTAATTTACATGCTTCACTACGCTATGCCATGCTAATATGTTTATTTATGAAGAAAATTTAATGTAACATTATCAAGACTATATCCTTCTAAAGTTAGAAATATCTTAGCTCCACAAAATAGGAAGTTAGGTGACAAATGCCTTAAAATTTTTGTTATTCTTATTGTGATATGTGTGCAGGTGTATTTTTTTTTCTAAAAGTTCTCTTAAATTGAGACAATGCCATAAAAGAAAAGCTATTTGTAAGTGCTCAAGTAAACTCATGTTTGCTTGTTTATTTATGTCTTTTTTCAGAATTATTTGGGAATGAATCTATACAATTTTCTCTCTCTTTTTTTTTAGATGGAGTCTCACTCTGTTGCCCAAGCTGGAGTTCAGTGGCACAATCTTGGCTCACTGCAACCTCTGCCTCCTGGGTTCAAGCCATTCTCCTGCCTCAGGCTCCTGAGTAGCTGGGATTACAGGCACTCACCACCAAGCCCAGCTAATTTTTGTATTTTTAGTAGCGATGGGTTTCACCATGTTGGTCAGGCTGGTCTCAAACTCCTGACCTCGTGATCCGCCCACCTTGGCCTCCCAAAGTGCTGGAATTAGAGGTGTGAGCCACCGCACCAGGCCTGAATCTATACAATTATTAATGTAAACAACAACAGCTTTTAAGAAGAGAATGTCTTATCACCGCTTGGCACACTTTTTGACACTGTATTTTTTCCCCTTTTCGCTAAGTAAGATTAAATTCTTCTCTAACAGAAAAAAAATAACAATGGCTCAAGTCGAAAGTTTCATTTTTTTCTCATACATTAAAAATAGGTGGTTCAGGATGGGAGAGGGGATATGAAGTCATTAGGGATACTAGGTCTTTATGTTTTCTTATTTGGCCATCCTCCGTGAAGGAATCGGAGGAGGCTGCTGAATTGCAGCCTTTCTTTTATTCTTATTTGTTTTATTGTTCAGCTTTCTCTTTCTGGGCAAAAATCAGAAATGCATATGAGACATTTTCCATTCTAATGTCTGCTTGCTTAAAGTCTGAGCTCCAGAAAGGGATAAAGGACAAACAAAAACAAAACAAAACACCTTGCCCCTCCTGGAGTCCTGTGTTCCGGATGTGACCTAGAATGAACTGATCTTTAACTGAAGGGACATGGGCCTGATGTCCAACTGAACATAGTGAACATGAATAAGTGATAGGTAGATTACTTAAGAGATTTCCACAGTATAAGTTCCAAAGCCCTTTCTCAACCATTAGAGGCATCTCCAAAACTGTCTGAGATTGAATTACCAGTTTGTTGTGTGAACACAAAATATCTGAGACAGGCAGGTCTCAATCAATTTAGAAAATTTACTTTGCCAAGGGTAAGGATGCACCTATGACACAGACTCAGGAGGTTCTGACAACATGTGCCCAAGGTGGTCGGGGCACAGGTTAGTTTTATACATTTTAGGGAGACATAAGGCCTCAGTGTGTGTGTTTAAGATGTACATTGGTCCGGAAAGGCACGACAACCTGAAGCAAAAGAGGGTGCTTCCAGGTCACAGGAGACAAAGGTTGCATTCTTTTGAGTCTCTGATTACCCTTTCACTGAATACGCAATTTACATGTGACAGGAGGGCAGAGGAGTAGTCACTTATGCCTCAGTCTGGCTTAGTGAAACAAAAGGGCAGAGGAAGCAATCAGATACGCATTTGTCTCAGGTGAACACAGGGCTGACTTCCAGTTCTCTCTGTTCTTTGTCTATGGGAAATTTTCTTGTGTGAAAATTGTGAGGCAGGTGTGTAGCTTTTTTATCTTTGCGGCAATCTTATTTAGAAATAAAATGGAGGCAGTTTTGCCAGATGCAGTATCAAGCTTGATATTTTCCCTTGGCTTAAGTTATTTTGGTCCTGAGATTATTTTTTACAGCTGACATAATTCAAAGTTGTGTTGAATGTGTGTGTGTGTGTGTGTGTATGTATGTGTGTGTGTGTATATATAATATATAATACACATATATAACACAATAGTAATATACATAATATATAATATATGAACAGTACCTAATAGTAATATATAACATATATATTAAAATTTATATAACATACAAATATATATGTTATGTTAATATATGATATAATAATATATATTATGTTATAAATTTATATATTATATATTATAAATAAATATATTTAAATATATGTATATATTTATAATATAGAATATATTTAAATATATATAACATATTTATGTAATAATATATAACTTCATAACATATACATATTAATGTAACATTACATATTAATATATTATATGTTAATATATATTTTATATATATTATGGACTGAATTATCTCCCTCCAAAATTCATGTGTTGAAGCTCTAACCCTTAATATGACTGTATTTTGTGACATAGCCTTAATAAAAGTAAGTAAGTTTAAATGAAGTCATAAGAAAGACACCGTTATCTAATGGGAATGTGTCTTTATAAGAAGAGGAGACACCAAAGAGTTCTTTCCCGCTTGCCAAGTACACACAGAAAAAAGGTTATGTGAGGACACAGGAAGAAGGCAGTGGTCTGCAAACAAAAAACGGCTCTCACCAGAAATCAAATTTGCTAGCATTTCAATCATAGACTTCAGTAAACAATAAATAACTGAAAACAGATCTATGTTGTCATTATAAAATGACAAGGAGTTATTTGTTTAAGACACTCAGTCCATAGTATTTTGTTATGGAAGCCCAAGGCAACTAATACATATGAACATATGTATGAATAGTTGTGTGTATATACACACTCACATGTGTACACACAAATATTTATAACAAAACTATTTCATTGCATATAATATTATGCTTCCATTGTCCATTTCATACTTATATCATGAGATAATGTTCCATTAATATAGGTCTAACCTAAAATAATGTTCTATTAATATAGGTCTAGTCATTGATTCCTCATGCAATTTTGTGGGTGATTTTTAGATATATTCAAGAAAGTTTTCTAGGTAAATAATTATTCCACCGGTTGACCACAAGTTCTAATCTCATAGATGCCTGTCTTCTAAATTTTTTAAAATTTTGATCTACTGCTAGATTTATAGAATAGTCGTAAAAATAGCCTAGGGAGTTTTAATACATCCTTCAATCTATCTCCTCCAGTGTTTACGCCTCACATATCTGCAACTCGATTATCTTGTAACCAAAACTTTTATGAAAATTTGACATAAACAATGCATTTGTTGTTGAATGCGTTAATGTTAACTTGGTTCTGTTTTACAGTAATAACAGTTGTGTATTAATAAATGCAATTTATTAATATATGTGTGCCTGTTAACTAGATTCTTAACTTTTTTCTATTTCTTCCTATTTTTCTTGTTTATTCTGAGAAGTCTTGCCTATACTCTTGCTTTTGATACTGTAGACACTTTAATCAACAGACTGTGAGATCATAAGCAATGAATTATGACCTCTTATGTGATCAAACAGCAGGAGAGAAAGAAACTCCTCAAATATGACAAATTTAACAATTAGCAATTTAGGGAAGGATGTAACCATAATACAGAACAGATAATTTAATTAATGCATTTTCAGCATGCATGTGTGAATTATTTGACTCAATTCAAACTAATATGAAATCTCAGAAAGCTGTGTCTACCTTATCTTTCTAAGCATTATCGGGCAGGAAAACACCAGAGATGATACCAGCTGTAGTCTACAGTCATCCGCAACATTCTTATTCTTACAGCTCATATTAGCTTTTTAAGTAATAGCACTGGAAGCGTCCACAAAACTGTAACCTCTGTATGATATCAAATTCATAAAAGAACTCCAGTGGCTTACCTTTCTCTACCATTTATATGTGAAAGACACAGAACTGCTCAATCAAGTCACCTTAATCTACTAAAGTTGTTAGAAGAGTAACTCCCATAGTTTTCTCTCTTTTCTATTAAACTTATTTGAAAACATAACCAATATTAAAGAAATAATGGCTAACATTGAGGCATGTCAATGTTCACAAGATAACAAAATTTGAAATCTATTATTTCATGTGGTAGAGTTCTTGTAATTATATATTTTATACTAATCCCTATCATGTCACCTGGGGTCCCCAACCCCCAGGCCACAGACTGGTAGTTGTTTGTGACCTGTTGGAAGCCAGGCTGCACAGCAGGAGGTGAGCAGCGGGCAAGCATTATCACCTGAGCTCTGCCTCCTGTCAGATCAGCAGTGCCATTACATTCTCATAGGAGGGCAAACCCTACTGTGAACTGCACATGCAAAGGACCTAGGTTGTGTGCTCCTTATGAGAATCTAATGCCTGATGATCTGAGGTGAAAGAGTTTCATTCCAAAATCATTGCCCACCCCCAACACCCAGGCTGGTCCTATGGAAAAATTGTCTTCCATGAAACTGGTGCCAAAAAGGTTGGGGGACTGCTGATGTAAGTGACCAACCTGAAAAGTAATTGAGCTAAAGCCTCAACTTATTGGATAATATTTTATTATCCATGTGTTCTCCATGATATTTAAATGAACTCATAGCTTCATTAAATGTCTAAATTATATAGACTATGATTACATATCATTGCTAAATAAAAAATATTTTCTAATGTAAACTTAATTGTTGTATTTTAAAGTCTACTCATATAGAAAAAGGATTATGAAATTTAAGTGTGAGATGCTTTAGATATTCTATTACTATCTACTTAACAAAATGTATTATTATTAATTTAAATAATTCTGTGATTTCTTCTTTTCAAATTACTTCTGAATGACTTCACTGAATTTTTATGCTACATTCATATATGGCAGTCAGAAAATTGCCCTTTCCTTGTTAGCAGAAATGAAATATGCCATTTTGTAACTTTTAAAGGGCAGAAGGTAATAAACATATTTGAACTATTTGCAGCTTTAAATAGGTGAAACAAAGTATTATAGAATGTAAATCACTAAATATATAATATTTAAACTGAGAACTGTCAGTCCACAGACCTATTATATCACCATATGGAAGTGATATTTCCTTATAAAGTGATAAGATGATAATTAATACATGTGTTTTTCACATCAGAGTTTGACTGTCTATAAATGTAAGACAGAATGAGAAGTATATCAAACAGAATACAAAATAACCTGATCACTGAGGCAAAACATTTCTTTCTTTTTTCTTAAAATATGTGAAAAAAATGATGCCTTGTTACAGGCTTATATTCAGGTTTTTATTTTGAGTCCTCTTTAAATGACCCAAATAATACTACTCCATAACGGACAATGGAGTGATGTCAACTTTAATGGTGGAATAGACGCTAAACAGAATCGACCCTGTTCTGCTCTGTTACACACTCGAGAATCTGAATTTTCCACATGTACTCCTGGGATTCTGTGTCACAGTTGCCATAGGCAAATTTATGAAACTTTATGAAATATACATTTGCATAGTGGGGAGAAAAAAATAAGTAAACCAACACACATTCAAACCAAAAATTTATCTCAATTGTTCAACTCAGAGAGTGGTCTCAATCAATATGAATCATTAAAACCATACTGAATCTTCACATTTTAGCTGTTAAAACGACTGACTAGCATTGCCTTTCTGCAGCATATATTTTTAGTCACTTACAGCAATAGTCCCAGTCTCAGGGCACTTATTGAAATTAGCAAATCTATAACACATTTGGAATAGTTTTGAAGGTAGTCTAATGAAACACACAGTGTACAATCAATACAAAACAGCAGGAACAGAGTTATACAGTGATTAGCAATCATATATTGTAATGCAAATTGTGAAGCTTGCTGTGTAATGCTTTCTATAAATCCTTACATTTCAGAAACTGTAGAAAATGGTAGGATTTTTTTTTCCTTGAAAAGAAGAGCAACTAAAATAGTATGCACTAACTTGAAAAAGAAAAGAATAAAATAATAAATGTACCTCTATAGTTTGGAAGTCATACTGTACAAGAGGTTCATAGTAGATTTTTCTTTTAACAATTCTTTACTTCATTAAAAACAAATATTCATTTTCCCTTTACTTTATTTGTTCTTTTTCTCATTGCCAGTGTTATACATCTTTCCCTTAAATCTCCTGGCCTATGCCTCATAAGTGTCACTGACACCCAATAGGACGTTAAAGCCAAGGAGATATGAACTTTACTCTTCTTTTCACAAGAGCAGAAGCAACAAACAGAAGTCAGATTCCACCACAGCGTGCAAGATACTTTCCTGTGCCCTTACCTAAATCAGTAAGGGTGATTGTGCCCTTCTCAGGGGATATTTTAAAATGTCTAAAGACATTTTTGTTACAACTTCAGGAGGAGGTGGTTACTAGCACATACAGTGAGTAGAGGACTGGGATGCTGGCCAGGCATCCTGTAATAAACAGGTCAGACCCACAGCAAGGGATTACCCATCCCAATATGACAATTGCCTAGAGATTAAGAAATTATGCTTTATATGAGCATTAGTTTGCTTGTATGTTTTTCTGGCACACAAATATATCTTTCATGAAATTTATTAAGATTTGATTTTTCTCTTCAACTTTAACTATGACAATTTCATATTTTCTCCTCTTTCTGATGTTGCCTTTATTTTCACTGTCTCTGGTAAACATTATTTTTGCTTGTTTGCCGTCAAGTGTTATTTCTGGGTGGGCTTTTCTTTTTTTTTGCTTCAAATAATTATATATTCACTAAACTTCTCTTTTTCTTTATATAGCTTATTATATTGCATTCCAAAACCTAAGCAGGACCTAGAAAGAAATATTTAAATTTAGGAATTCTACTATTGAGCACATGCCATGCATAGAGTATTTTCTGGATACAGATGTGTTGGATATAGGAAAATAGAAACAATCTCTCCTGCTTTCTTGGTCATTAAAAATTTGGAAGAAAGAATACCTTGCATAAATATTTTATATCCTTCATACTTTCAATTGAAGGAATTATCAACATATTTATAATAGTGGCATATATGTTTGTGTTTATCTGTAGGTATATGTACAAATATATGTATATACATACACAGGTATACACACATAATGCACATAATGACTGTAATTTTAATAGAGTACATCTCAGAATCATTTGAATATTACATGGAATTCATATAAAATTTTAATCTATTTTGATTTTTGTTATGTAAATTAATTTTTTAACGAAACTATTTTATACTATATTTTATAATGAAGTATGCTTATGCCACTTGAGTTTTTATTTTAATGTAATTCAATTCAACAAAATTGTATTACATGTATTGCAAGTGTTACAAAATAAGAAAGCTGAAAATTTGGAAATGGTAACTGGGATTTATGAACTTGTAATTAAAAGGCAGGAGAGTTTACATTAATAATAAAGGTCATTATATGGCCAAGGAAAAAGGGTTGAAAAAAATGGAAAGGAAGAGCGTTGGAAGAGTTGGTCAAGAAAGCAAGAGGCCAGGATTTTGAATGGATCACTCACAAAGATAAAATTTTGTCAAAATCTGGACTGTGAAGCAATTGCCAAGTTACTGAGGAATGATGGAGATTGACCAGAATGTTGCTAAGTGCAAAAATGAATGCGGCTATAGGACAAAATAGGCAAATTATATAAAGCTTGAGTAACAAGGACTTGCTTATTTATTTTTATGTGTTTAGTTATTTATTTTTAAATTTAAACCATGAAGGAACAATGTTTTCAGAAAAACATTGCTTAGGAAAATAAAGAGGAAAGTGATCTTTTCACTCATGTTACTCTATCAGTTACTGTATCAGTAACATGAGTGAAAAAGTATCAAAATTTGAAAAAGTATCAAAATTCCACTTGAGACAATTTCAAGAAAGCAATCTTATGAATTACCAACTTTAAGGCTAAGTGTTACAGGGAACAGTCCTAGAAGATTTTAAGGATGTTGAAGCAGCCTATTAACTGCCTTCCACTTCTAGATAAAAGGGAATTGTGAGCATCAATCAAAAAGTCATATTTATTTCTACTTACATATTCAATTAAAATATGTTTGATTGTCTTGAAAAGTAATTTTAAATTACTGAGCGGTCTTTTGTAAAGCAAAGGCTATCTCTGATTTCCAGTTTTTCACTTGCCATTTTTATGGCAATAAGTGCTGAAACGCTCAATAAGAAAAGTATAGGAAAAAGAATCAAAATGCACACATCTCAGTGTGATAAATAAGGGTAAGTTTGTGTCAAAGAACAACAGACTTCTCTAAGACTTGTTGAGTAAAATTCATGAAGCCCCATTCCCTTTGTCCTAAAGTCAGTGAGGTCATTTTTGGCAAGGTCTGCCGCATTGATTTGCTGTCCATGTCAACAAAAAAAGCATTACAAATCTATGTTTCAATTTTGAGGTCATCTGAGCAAGGGTAACCTTCAACAATTTTCTTCAGGGTTTCCAAGTTTCTGCAGATTTCTGCCTGGAGATAAATTAAATAGGATAATTTGCATAGTTGCCTTTCCCAAGTAACTTTAATATAGAGTACAGAGTACTAGCTAGGCCAAAAGCAGAATTCATAATAATGACTTGCAGGATTTTGAATTCCAAATGCTTTTACTCACTCATACATTCCTAAAACTCTACCAAACAAGCCACATTATGGATTTACTCTTTATTTTCAAATTATTCTAAAAGTGGCCTTTTCTTACATTTAAAAGCAGATCCTTCTGCTAGATTTTGAATGAATTATTTTATCACATGCTTTATTAAACATTATGTAGTTGGGAAACTTTCCATTTTTCTCTTTGATTTTTACAAGTCCACTTGAAAAGGCTTTAAGTTTTAGTTCATAGAGATATGATTTCATGGCAGTAGGTTTAAAATATATAGTATTTTTCCCTTCACGAAATCCATCAAAGCTCATCAGTTGTGAAGAATCAAAAAAGTCTCATAAGTTAATGAATTATCAAGAATTTTCTTTCAGTTGAGCTACTCTTTGACAAAAAAAAGGCCACCCACAATTTTACGTTGTTCCCATAATGTTAGTATATGTGTTTTGAATTTTGAGGTGACTATTGTAAAAATAGAGGTCATGTACTACCCTATATTACCATATATCACCCTAAATACTAGAAATCAGAAATTATCTGAAAAACCTAATTTGGAGTTCCAGGTTAACAAAATAAAGACTTACTTTTTTTTGTCCTTACGAAATTTTATTCTAGCTATTGTAAGAATACTATTTTTAAAACTTAAAACTACAATAATAGAGATTATAGGAGATACATGACAACAGCTACAAAAGTTTATCAGTTGGAAAGAGATAAATGAAAGCAGCTCTGAGGTAACTGAAACCTAAACTAGAGTGAACAAAGATGAGAAAATACATGATTTCAACTAAAGATCCCTAAAGAGGATGAGGAACAGGTGTCTTTGAAATTAGCAATAAAGGATTGGTGGCTAAGATAACAGGGGTTGCTTGAAGGCTATTTGAGTCCATTAGATCTCTACATCACAAACAGCAAGCTGCTACAGAATTCCACCTTTCTCATCCCAGCTGAATTATGAAATTATATTCTCTGTTACCAATTACAGTTCAAGTATAGATATCAAGCATAGATACCTAAAGCTATTCTTCCTTTTAAATAAACATATCAGAATTATGTATCATGTTTAATTATGAGATCCACAATGGTGATTTACTATGTCTAAAAATAAACAATGAGACCAGAATGAAGTATCTTTGATGTTTTCATTCTACGATCATCAGCTACAATAAAACCAAAGAATATGTGCTTTCCAGTTTATTTATTTGTTAACATATTACATATTTCCATACTTACAAACATAAATGCCTGACTAAGCTTGAAAATTCTTTTTTAAACAATAACTTGACACATTCTCCAATGTCTACAAATGGTAATGCAGATGAAAACACAAAACTGCCAAAGTGACTGAATAATCATGCATTTGCAATCTGTATAGATGCCTGGCATTTGTGTAGGCTCAAGAAGAAAATACAGATAACAGGTATTAGTGCTTGCCTTGGAGAAAAAGAATTAGGTGGCTTGAGTAAAAGAGTTAAAAGGATACAATGGAAACTTATTCTGCACTTTATTTTGTGCTTTCTTAACTTTGTATAACAACACATTACCTGTCTGAATGTAATAAAGATATATATATAAATATATATATTTTTATCTTTATATATAATAATTATATATAATATATAATTTAAATATATACATATTTCCCTCTATCAATAAATAGGTAACAGTGCATCAACCACTGGAAGAGAATAAATTTTTAAAATTCAACAAATATAAAAATATTTCTTACAAATAAATATTTTAAAAGGACACAGGAAATCTTTGAAGAAAAAAATGTTCTTTTATATTTGAGATATGACTTTCTTCAAGTTTATTCATTAAATTTCTAACTTAATAATATCAAATTTTAGAGATTACAATTTTTTTAAACCATAAATTTGATAGGTATGGCTTAGTTCCACACTTCTTGTATTTTGTAGCAAGAGCATTAACATACGAGGCAATACATTTATTTTATGCATCCCCTTTTCCCTCTGAAATCTGAATAGAGAATGTATGTAGAGCATTAAGAGGCAAAATAATAGAGCCTATGAGCAAAACAAATATTAAATTACATGATGCTAGTTGCTAGATTTATATATTAGGGATGTTTTAGCTGCAAGTTATTAAGCATCTGACTAGACTGTCTTAAAGAAATAGGACTCTTTAGGATTTATTAGGATGACAAGTCTACAGGTAGAAGCTTACTGGTTTGACAGTGCAATGGTATCAGAAACAACACACCTGTGATTCTTTCAGCATCAACTTCAGAGTTGTAAGATGGCTCGGACAGACTGAGCCATCACATAACTATCTAACAAAAAAGAGGAAGGAAAAGATATAAGAAAAATTCCAGGGAGCTTTGGGTTATGGTTCACTAATAATAATTAGAAAAAATGGTCATGCACATTGAGAGAGATAATAGTTAGGTAACATATTCTCAACAATAGTGGCAAGCATAAGAAAATATAGGTTGAGTGTGCCATCTTGCTGTTTCTTATACACTATAAAGAGAGGCTACTACTTGATAAACTATTCCTTAAGTTCGTGATGGGCATTGACCTTATTTTCTAGAATTTCTCAAATGGACTCAGATCTAAATAAATAAAGTAATATGTTTTATTTGCAGAATTGGCCAGCACACCATCCTCCACTATCTTCTTCCATCTGACATTGGATGTTGACTCTAGAGTGACTCAGAAATCATGTAGTGAAGATGGTGAAGTCTCCTGGATCTTTGAATGTTTAGAAATACACTTTCTACCACCCATTAGAAACACATATTTTAGAATTAATGATAGAGAAAATTTTATGTATAAGCAACTAAAATTTTGAGACTTATTTCTTATAGCAGCTAACTTAATTAATATAACATCTTAGTTTTCTTTATCACTATAGCATTTAACAAAATTTATTTTAAAGAATCTATAGATTAAAGACTTCTCTCACAAATAAAAAAGTCAGTATAAGCGATGTTTATTTTTTTTGTAATTTACCTATCCTCAATAAAATACTGAGCTATTGAAGTATTTTAATTTGAAAATTATACTACTAGTTGTGCATTTTACAATATTTACTATGGCCATGGTGTAAATTTGCTGTATGTAAGACTGCAGATGGAAGGATATTGTCAAAATAACTTGAGTAAAATAATGAGTTTCTAAAAGAAGAGATATACAGTGGGGAGGAAAAGAAGTTTATAGATAAAAAAGTAGAATATTCAAAAATAAATTCGTGATTAAATTATTGGAAAGAAACATGGTTTCAAGAGTGTTGACCAAATTTCTAGTCAGGTAAATGTGTAGAGGTGGAGTCACTCACAAAAAGGGATCATGGGAGAAGAGGCATATTTGAGGAGACAATATATGCTCAGCTTTAGAGATGTTAACTTTGAATTTCATGTCTGTGGCACATAAATGTATAATCATCCAGGTTATGGAACTTATTATAAAAATATAGATTTGAGAGACCCTGATGTTAATTGGGTACATAGGAATAAATAAAATAATAATGATATGAATGAGAAGGAAAACAAGATCATTCTTGAGGAAAACAAAAAGCAGTCATCTAAGAGGAAGACAGTGAAGGATCAAGAAATAGAAAACAAAGGAAAGAGAATTATAAGGAGTGTAGAATGATCAATGATGCCATCTGCTGTTTAAAGCACATGCTAAAACCCAGTCTACTAGTGATTTTAGCATGACAATCCCTCCAGGTTTTTTGGGGTGATACAGGTCATGGTCAAGTTTGATGTATTGAGGTAGAAATGTTACCTCAGAAAGAAGAGACAGTATAAGTTCTCTGACAAGCAGCTACAGGAAGAATTCCTATAAAACATAGGATTCAAATTTTTTAAAGGAGATACTGAAACATATTAATGCTAGATTAAAAGATCACATAGAGGGAGTGAAAATACTGGCCAAAAAGGGAGAAATTGTAAGATTTATGTTTCTAAGACAGCTAGGGATGAAGAGATCCAGAGTGGTGGGATTACATTGACTGATTGTATGAAGAAAAATTTCTGTGATGGTTGTCAAAACCTGAGAATGATAATAGTAGATTTTGAAATTTAGGTAAAGTAGACCGAAAGACATTCTAAAACCAGGCACTGTGGTGTGCACCTATAGTCCCAGCACTCGTTAGGCTGAGGCGGGAGGACTGCTTGAGCTCATGAGTTTGAGGCTGTAGTGTGCTACGATTGCACTTGTTAATAGGTACCACATTCCAGCCTGAGCAGCATAATGAGACCCTTTCTCTAAAAATAAGAACAGATTCTTAATTGTATAGGGAAACAGAAAACTGGTAAATATTGAGGGCCAAACTGGGATCAGATAACTTGATACCAATTAAAGACATAAAGCCTAAAGTTATAAGATATTCTCCATTTTTGTTTAGTACCTTAAAACAGATACAGAAAAGACAGGCAGATAGACTGATCTAATGTTAGAATTTTGCCAGGCTTTGAAACACAGGATAATGGGCCAAGGAAGTAGTGACTTCAGTAAGGAAAAAGTTCTGGTGATTTATTTTGAAGTCTACCTTAGATATATAAAGAAAGTTGTGTAATTGCAAATGACGAAGTTGGCAGCAAGTAAAATGTAATGAGTTGTTATCTGAAAATTTTAAAGTATGTAAGTTCTGGGCTATAAACAGTGGGGTGCTGGAGCAGATTAAGCATATCTCCTTCCAACTGATGTTCAATGCAAGAATTTAATACATGTAAATCTACAAATCAGAATTTTTTGTTTGTTTTCTGAGAATTGGCTGTTAAACAGTTACGACACACAGCCAACTATAAATTCTAAGACATGTCTATGGAAATCGGATGGCTGGCTAACATGAGTAAATAAAGAGAGATGCTGAGTTATTACTTAGCTCATCCACATTACAATTTTAAATTCTTGATCATAATAGGAGGACTTAGTGTGAAAGAGTTCAGTGTCAATATTTTCAATAAATTACAATAAACAAATATTTGATAACTTAAATAAATATATGTAAATGAATTTACAGCCTACCATATTGTAAATAAAGGCCTGAAGCTGGATAGGGAGCAATAATGACTAGATGACTGTATATATAGAGAGACTATATATATGTAGAGTATTACGATTATAAAGAGAGTATTACATATATAAAGAAAGAGTATTAGGATTATATGGAGTGGTATTGTAAAGTGAGTATGACTGAACTCACGTATTGATACTGAGGTACATGGGATGTAGGTGAGAGGCAGTCCTGAGAAGCCACAGAGTAAAGAATATGCCAAAAGGAAAGGAGATTTAACTGGGAATAATAGATGGAGTAAGTATGCAGTAATGAGATCAACTACACATAACAATATTTATCTATCAGAGAATAAGCTTTACAGATGGTTAAGACAGGAATTTAGTGTGTGTGCTCATTTTCTTAGACGTGAAGTGGGGAAATGTGGGCCAAAGAGAAGAAGCCAAGTCTAGGTGGTAATGAGTGTATGAGATTATGAAGGTCAAGGGACTCTTACATTTTAGTGGTAACAGAAACCTAATTAAAGAAGCATAGATGGAAAGTTTTTCATAGGAATTAATCTCAAAAGCCCCAGTAGATGGAGATCTTAAGTGTCTCTAGAACCTTATTTAATTGTGTTTCTATAGCAATCTGCAAAGGGGTTGTTTGCTTCCTGAGCAATCTGCGCACATTGAAAAGACAACTGTCTCTGATGATTGCAAGAAACACCGAGTTTTAGAAGAAGCCATCTGTGTCTTTAATTGATTTTATTCCCAAGGAAGTTATGACCTTTGTTATTTTTTTTTTAAAAAGCCAGCAATGAAACTAAGTCATTTTCCATCTCTGATTATTTGCTCTAAGAAATGTGGACAAGCTCTACCAGAAAAGTAAGATAAGCAATTCAAAGAGATCTATCTTGAGTAGTAACTACCTGCTAGAACAAACGTTTCATAATGTGTGCCCTCTGGTATTGTTTGTCTGCTCACAACCTCACAGTAGCCGCTTTTATTAACATTATATTGTTTTGCTCTGCACTTACACAGCCTACCCCTCAACTAAGAATTGAGGGAAACCCCCATACTGCTTTGCTGTGTCTCATTCTTCTTTTTTCTAAGTGCCCTATCTCCCAAATTCCAAATGCTTCAGCAGCCACAAATTCTGATCCATGCCTCCTTAGCTCAACAGAAGAGCAAAGTTTTGCTTTGGGAAATTGTTCACAGGCCATTGACTGAGGTAATCGTAGGGTTCATCTCATGAATTTACTTTCTTTTAGCAATTGCCATCTTAAAATGTCTGTTTCCCATGACTAAAAACTGTGCCTCATATATTTTGCTATTTTTGTAGCTGCTGCTAGTAGGAAACCTAGCATAATAATTATTCTGTCATGTCTGAAAAAAGATGTTCTTTACATTTTGTCTACTCTTACACTATTCATTCCTAAAATGGAAAGATAAAATCTTGAATGATAATTATAAATTTTGTCTATTCAGTCCTGTACTTTGTCAGTTTTTATTTTATGTTTGAAAGTTCTATTAAGCATATCTTCTTATATGATTACTGTGTCTTTTGGAAAAAGTGGCGCTTTAATAACTGTGAAATGACCCTCTTTATCTCTAGTATACCATTTGTCTTTAAATATAGTTTTTCTAATATAAATGTAGTCACATTTTCTTTTTTATAACTAGTGTCTCTATTACATACATTTTCCCTATCCTTTTACTTTAAAAGTATCAGTGTCTTTATATTTAAAATGGAGCTGTTGACGATATCACAGAGTTGGGTATTGCATATTTTAATCTACTCTGACAATCTTGCCATCTAATTTTGAATTGGGAGTAAATTTACATCTAATGTAACTATTAATATGATTAGATCTATTTATACTCCTATTATTTGTTTTTTACTTGTTTCCTGTATTCCTTGTTTTCTTGTATTTTCTATTACTTTTGGTTTGCATGATTTTAAAATTTTTGTTATTTTTTTCTCTTCTATTGGCATATAGTTATGTGACTTTATTATACTGTTTAAATGACTGCTTTTTGAATTAAAATTAAGAAGCAGAAAGAAAAGGCAGCAATAAAAGGAAAGTAGAATAAAAGTTTATCTAAATCAACTTTATTTCACATTTTATATAAAAGTTTTATTTTCAGTGGAAATATTTATACTCAAATCATATCCAGTCGAAGCCTGTATTTTTCTTCAGTTACAATTGTAATTAAAATGTTTATTCAGTATTGTTTAAGGATAAAGCATAATTGGGATAAGCCAGGTCTCTAAATCACAGAATTTACACTAAATAATTATTTAATCTTGGGCAAATTTTTTAACTTCACTTGGTATCAGTATCCTTATCTTTAAAATGAGGATAATGGTATTTGGTACATACCTCACTTATTTTAAGTTCTCTTTTCCTGATTATTTTGAATGACTAAGTTTTTAAAATCAGTAATTCAACTAATTCAGTATTTTTTTATCCTTTGTCTGGACATACTACTATATTTCTTTGCCTCCCACCATCAGTTGGTTTTCTAGGAATCACTATATAAATGAACTTTTCCCAATCTAATTTGAATTAATATTATATCACTTTACCTATCATATGCATATCATTTCACTTATGAGAAACAGTGAGTACCTCTGTTGATATCCATCAATCTCTATTCTATCACTGTCTTGTACATCGATGTTAATTATAAATCTCAAAGCATATTTTATTATATTTTCATTAAATAACTCAATTTCTTGATTTAAATAAATCAAAAAAGAGAAAAATAGTTTTTACATATACACACGTATTTATTATTTTTGCCTTTCTTCTTCCTGTAAATCTGAATTTTCACTTGGAATAATTCTCTTCCAGTCGTAAGGGCTTTTCTGGTATGGCTTATCATGCAGGTCTGCTGACAACTGATTGTTTTTCTGAATCTGTAAATAATTTGAAACATATAAGTTAACAAGATATATTCACAATGATGCCAGGATGCTTACATTTAGTATGAAATAAATAGTATAATTTTTAAACCTTCACAAATAGACTATAGGAAATTATCAGGAATAGACAACGTAGGATATTACTAACTAATTTAGAAGGAGTTTATGCCAAGTTGATATCCTGAACACATAAATATTTATGAAATCAGTCATTTATTTGGGGCTACAGGATTTAGCTTTCTCTTGATCATGCCTAGTTATCTGTTATGTGTGTGACAATATGAAAATGTGCACAAGCTGCTTCTATTGATTTATTGTCCAATAAATAATTACTGTTCATCACTTATTGATTATATTCTTTCATAATCATTTCACTTATCTCCTATTTGTGGTATCAGTGTCACTTTTAGAGCCTGAACAATTCACACACAAAAGCTAAAAGTCAGTTTTACAGACAATATTCAGTGTCACACACTCTGTCCTGGCTTGTCTATTTGCATATGACAAAAGAATGTATTATTCTGGTTACCAGCATTAACTCTTGTGAGTATATTGAGCAAATCTCACTAAAGAGGCAGTTGAGGCTATTTTAACTGGTCATGTGAGGTTTCAAATGGTCTCATGTCAGAAATACTTCATGACAAGAGCCAAGACAAGGCACCTGGAGACAGAACACTCAGGATCCAGATTTCCAGGTGGAAAGGAGTCTAAGGAAGCACTTTCGGCAGCTATTCATATTTTTTTAATTCCTCTTGGTGTCCCTAGTTCTACTAGTGAAAATTACTGCTGGCACTTGTTTTAGCCAAAAAGAAAACAGGACAATGAAAAATACAGAAAAATAAAATAATAGATGTTTACTCAAATATTATTTCCTCAAGGAAAGAAGCTTCATCTTTCTCTCATGTTATCACAGCTATTAAAGTAGAAGGAATTATTGACAATATTCGATAAGTCAGTTTCCCCAAATGTGTTTCTCAGAATGAAGAAGTTTAAAAAATATATCAATTTAGGTGTGGATAATGGCCTTTACGTGAAGCATGAAATAATTCTGTGTGTTCTGTCTACAGGGATCGCCAGAAATCATAGGAAGAGAAATAATCCTCCCAACAAGGGTTTCAGATGTATTAGTCTTCATTTTCTTTCAGAGTAACTAGCAAACATGAAAATAACTGGGAAATTTTAAAATGTCCCATGGGTGAAGTCAGAAGTAAAGATTTACTTTACCGGGATTTCTGTGAACACTGAGAGCAACTGATTCTCTTCTGTTCTTAAAATGACAGAGAGATTAAAAAGTGTGTGCCAGAGTACAAAGGCTTAATTGGTTTTATTTTTATTAGCATTTAAACAGTTTTAAGTGATATTATAAATCTGAATAATTATACACAATCATTTACAGCATAAATATAAATAATTTAAACTAGAGTCTATTTTTAACTATTAATAGATGCATAAAAGTATATAACATTTGACATAATATCTTCATGTTTGTTTGCTTTCAAATAACACATAAAATTACGATAAAAGTTACAGACAAAATTAAAAAGCAGTAAACTAAAAGGTTTTATTGCACACTTGTTTTTTTCCTATTGTGACTGTAAAGATTTTTCTTTATACTAACTGACCAAACAACAGGTCCTACAATTAAATTAAATCAAATTTGACCTCCATGTCACAAAAACACTCCTATTACTATACTATTTTATATTAAGTGGGTCTCTTTAGGAACTAAGATGTCTCCTACCACCTGAGTTCACCATAAAAAATAACTTATTCATTCTGTATGAAGTATATTTTGCCAAAATTATTAATATATAAACATATTAATAGATAGATGGATAGATATAATTGATTTGCCAAAATTCTCTCTTTAACCTGCTTGTGTCCTTGGAGCATCTTAGATCTGTAGTTTGCTATCTGTCATTAATTTTGAAAAAATGTTACCTAATATTACTTAAAATATTGCTTCTTTTTCAATCTTTCTTCTTTTTTTAGTATTTCAGTTATGGGTCTATAAAACCTTTAAAGTTATCTCATAGTTTATGGACATCCCTTCATTCTGCTTTATTCTTTTCTCTCCTGTCAGATACAAGAAAAAGTTCTTCTTCAAGGTTTAGCTTGTTTAGTTTCCTTGTTCTTTGTTCTCTACTTTCAAGGCAAAATGTTCTTGCTCTTTGTGCCTCCCTGTCTTGGTTTCAGTAAAAAACCCTTCCGTCGGTCCATATCTATGGAGTCCACATCTGCTACCCACTCTATAAATTACCCCAACTGTCACAATGTCCCTTCCCCCATGAAACTGTCCTTCTTGCCAATGTAACCACATTCCTGCGCTTTTCAAGTTAGCCAACCAAGTTTAGCTTAAATTGTGCAGTTCAACTCCAGCCAATGGATGCAGGACACAGTAGCAGGGACAAGCTGCATTAGAAATAAAAACCCCTTCCCTCCTTTGTTTGGTGTGCTCTCAGAGTGACCAGATCTGTGAGAAGCACCCTTCTGCAGAAGTAAATTTGCCTTGCTGAGAAATTCTTCGTTTAAGTGCTTGTTTCCTTTGCGACTCCAAGCTTTATTTCCAACAACTTTGGGGATCCACCTGGCAACCCATTCTCCTCTGAGGTGGGGTCTCTGATCATCTCTCATGAGGAGACACATCCCACTGCCTCGCTTTGGTGGCCACAGGGGTAAGAGATCAAGACCCACCTGGCGTGATGAATAAACCCAGACACTCAGCAATGCAGGAAGAGAAGGCCCACAAATATAATGTGGCAACCAGGTAACTCTGTGCACAGACCAAGGTAAGAAAAGCCATGGGGACAGTGAGGTATTTCTTGATGAGGACCAAGGTAAGAAAAGCCACGGAGGTCATGAAGTATTTCTTGGTCAGGACATTCCAAGGCAAGAAAAGCCTTGGGGGCAGTAAAGTATTCCTTGGTTGGGACATCAAGATACCTCCAGTTGGGCGGGTTAAGCCTCTAAGACAAGGGAAGTAAAAAAATTCCTAATATGAGGGATTAAGCCTCAGCCAGTCTTTAGAGAAGAGAGGGCAAGAAATCCCTAATATGAGGGATTGAGCCTCAGCAGCCTTCAAAATAGAAAATACCACAGGTAAATACCCCAGGAGATAAAAAGGGTCAAGGGGATAATAAAATTCCCCCGACAGTCCCCTAGACCTCATGCTAAAATAAAGGAGGGATAATGAAAGGACTGAACACAAGAAAAAAAAACAGCAAATGATAAATCATAAAATATTGTTGTTTCATTTGGACCAAATGACCCATCCTCAAACCCTCAGTTTTCTGGCCAATGTTTGGGTCAAATGAAGATTGGATTTGCCAACTTTTTTTTATTTTTATTATACTTTAAGTTCTAGGGTGCATGTGCACAACGTGCAGGTTTGTTACATATGTATACATGTGCTGCGTTGGTTTGCTGCACCCATTAACTCATCATTTACATTAGGTTTACCCCTCATGCTATACCTCCCCCAACCACCCACCCGATGACAGGCCCCCACGTGTGATGTTCCTCACCCTGTGTCCAAGTGTTCTCATTGTTCAGTTCCTACCTATAAGTGAGAACATGTGGTGTTTGGTTTTCGGTTTTTGTGATAGTTTGCTCAAAATGATGGTTTCCATATTCATACATATCGCTACAAAGGACATAAACTCATCCTTTTTTGTGGTTGCATAGTGTTCCTTGGTGTATATGTGGCACATTTTCTTAATCCAGGCTATCATTGATGGACATTTGGGTTGGTTCCAAATCTCTGCTATTGTGAATAGTGCTGCAATAAACATACGTGTGCACGTGTCTTTATAGTAGCATGATTTATAACCCTTCGGGTATATACTCAGTAATGGGAATGCTGGGTCAAATGGTATTTCTAGTTCTAGATCCCTGAGGAATTTCCACACTGTCTTCCACAATGGTTGAACTAGTTTACACTCTCACCAACAGTGTAAAACCATTCCTATTTCTCCACATCCTCTCCAGCATCTGCTGTTTCCTGACTTTTTAATGACCGCCATTCTAACTGGTGTGAGATGGTATCTCATTGTGGTTTTGATTTACATTTCTCTGATGGCCAGTGATGATGAGCATTCTTTCCTGTGTCTGTTGGCTGCATAAATGTCTTCTTTTGAGAATTGTCTGTTCATATCTTTTGCCCACTTTTTGATGGGGTTGTTTTTTTCTTGTAAATTTGTTTAAGTTCTTTATAGATTCTAGATATTAGACCTTTGTCAAATGGGTAGATTGCAAAAATTTCCTCCCATTCTGTAGGTTGCCTTTTCACTCTGATGGTAGTTTCTTTTGCTGTGCAGAAGCTCTTTAGTTTAATTAGATCCCCTTTGTCTATTTTGGCTTTTGTTGCCATTGCTTTTGGTGTTTTAGTCATGAAGTCCTTGTCCATGTCTATGTCCTGAATGGTATTGCCCAGGTTTTCTTCTAGGATTTTTATGGTTTTAGGTCTAACATTTAAGTCTTCAATCCATCTTGAATTAATTTTTGTATAAGGTGTAAGGAAGGGATCCAGTTTCAGCTTTCTACATATGACTAGCCAGTTTTCCCAGCATCATTTATTAAATAGGGAATCGTTTCCCCATTTCTTGTTTTTGTCAGGTTTGTCAAAGATCAGATGGTTGTAGATGTGTGGTGTTGTTTCTGAGGGCTATGTTCTGTTCCATTGGTCTACATCCCTGTTTTGGTACCAGTACCATGCTGTTTTGGTTATTGCAGCCTTGTATTATAGTTTGAAGTCAGGTAGCGTGATGCCTCCAGCTTTGTTCTTTTGGCTTAGGATTGACTTGGCAATGGGGACACTTTATTCATCCCATATGAACTTTAAAGTAGTTTTTTCCAATTCTGTGAAGAAAGTCATTGGTAGCTTGATGGGGATGGCATTGAATCTATAAATTACCTTGGGCAGTATGGCCATTTTCACAATATTGATTCTTCCTATCCATGAGCATGGAATGTTCTTCCATTTGTTTGTGTCCCCTTTTATTTTGTTGAGCAGTGGTTTGTAGCTCTCCTTGAAGAAGTCCTTCACATCGCTTGTAAGTTGCATTCCTAGGTATTTTATTCTCTTTGAAGCAATTGTGAATGGGAATTCGCTCATGATTTGGCTCTCTGTTTGTCTGTTATTGGTGTATAAGAATGCTTGTGGTTTTTGCACATTGATTTTGTATCCTGAGACTTTGCTGAAGCTGCTTATCAGCTTAAGGAAATTTTGGGTTGAGACGATGGTGTTTTCTAAATATACAATCATGTCTTCTGCAAACAGGGGCAACTTGACTTCCTCTTTTCCTAATTGAATACCCTTTATTTCTTTCTTTTGCCTGATTGCCCTGGTCAGAACTTCCAATACTATGTTGAATAGGAGTGGTGAGAGAGGGCATCCCTGTCTTGTGCCAGTTTTCAAAGGGAATCCTTCCAGCTTTTGCTCATTCAGTATGACACTGGCTGTGGGTTTGTCATAAATAGCTTTTATTATTTTGAGATACATTCCACCAATACCTAGTTTATTGAGAGTTTTTAGCATGAAGGGCTCTTGAATCATATCGAAGGCTTTTTCTGAATCTACTGAGATAATCATGTGGTTTTTGTCTTTGGTTCTGTTTATGTGATGGATTATGTTTATTGATTTGCACATATTGCATCCCAGGGATAAAGCCAACTTGATCTTGGTGGATAAGCTTTTTGATGTGCTGCCGGATACAGTTTGCCAGTATTTTATTGAGGATTTTTGCATCAATGTTCATCAGAGGTATTGGTCTAAAATTCTTTTTTTGTTGCCTCTGCCAGGCTTTGGTATTAGGATGATGCTGGCCTCATAAAATGAGTTAAGGAGGAGTCCCTCTTTTTCTATTGATTGGAATAGTTTCAGAAGGAATGGTACCAGCTTCTCTTTGTACCTCTGGTAGAATTCGGCTGTGAATCCATCTGGTCCTGGAGTTTTTTTGCTTGGTAGTCTATTAATTATTGCCCCAATTTCAGAGCCTGTTATTGGTCTATTCAGCAATTCAACTTCTTCCTGGTTTAGTCGTCAGAGGGTGTATGTGCACAGGAATTTATCCATTTCTTCTAGATTTTCTGGTTTATTTGAGTAGAGGAGTTTACAGTATTCTCTGGTGGTAGTTTGTATTTCTGTGGGATCGGAGATAATATCCCCTTTATCATTTTTTATTTTGTCTATTTGATTCTTCTCTTTTTCTGCTTTATTAGTCTTGCTAGCGGTCTATCAATTTTGTTGATCTTTTAAAAAAATCAGCTCCTGGATTCATTGATTTTTGGAAGGGTTTTTTGTGTCTCTATCTCCTTCAGTTCTGCTCTGATCTTAGTTATTTCTTGCCTTCTGCTAGCTTTTGAATGTGTTTGCTCTTGCTTCTCTAGTTCGTTTAATTGCGATGTTAGGGTGTCAATTTTAGATCTTTCCTGCTTTCTTTTGTGGGCACTTGGTGCTATAAATTTCCCTCTACACACTGCTTTAAATGTGTCCCAGAGATTCTGGTACGTTGTTTCTTTGTTCTCATTGGTTTCAAATAACATTTTTATTTCTGCCTTCATTTTGTTATTTACCCAGTAGTCATTCAGGAGTAGGTTGTTCAGTTTCCATGTAGTTGTGTGGTTTTGAGTGAGTTTCTTAATCCTCGTTCTAATCTGATTGCACTGTGGTCTGAGAGACAGCTTGTTGTGATTTCTCTTCTACATTTGATGAGGAGTGCTTTACTTCCAACTACGTGGTCAGTTTTGGAATAAGTGCAATGTGGTGCTGAGAAGATTGTATATTTTGTTGATTTGGGGAGGAGAGTTCTGTAGATGTCTATTAGGTCTGGTTGGTGCAGAGCTCAGTTCAAGTCCTGGATATCCTTGTTAACCTTATGTCTCGTTGATCTGTCTAATAGTGACATGGGGTGTTAAAGTGTCCCACTATTATTGTGTGGGAGTCTAAGTCTCTTTATATGTCTCTAAGGATTTGCTTTATGAATTTGTGTGCTCCTGTATTTGGTGCATATATATTTAGGATAGTTAGCTCTTCTTGTTGAATTGATCCCTTTACCATTATGTAATGGCCTTCTTTGACTCTTGATGTTTGTTGGTTTAAAGTCTGTTTTACCTCTGCTTTTTTTTCCCTTTCCATTTGCTTGGTAGATCTTCCTCTATCCCTTTGTTTTGAGCCTATGTGTGTCTCTGCACGTGAGGTGGGTCTCCTGAATACCGATGGGTCTTGACTTTTATCCGATTTGCCAGTCAGTGGCTTTTAATTGCGGCATTTAGCCCAGTTACATTTAAGGTTAATATTGTTATGTGTGAATTTGATCCTGTCATTATGATGTTGGCTGGTTATTTCGCACATTAGTTGATGTAGTTTCTTCCTAGCATCGATGGTCTTTACAATTTGGCATGATTTTGCAGTGGCTAGTATCAGTTGTTGCTTTCCATGTTTAGTGCTTCCTTCAGGAGCTCTTTTAGGGCAGACCTGGTGGTGACAAAATCTCTCAGCATTTGCTTGTCTGTAAAGGATTTTATTTCTCCTTCACTTATGAAGCTTAGTTTGGCTTGATATGAAATTCTGGGTTGAAAATTCTTTTCTTTAAGAACGTTGAATATTGGCCCCCACTCTCTTCTGGCTTGTAGAGTTTTTGCCGAGTGATCGGCTGTTAGTCTGATGAGCTGCCCTTTGTGGGTAACCCAACCTTTCTCTCTGGCTGCCCTTAGCATTTTTTCCTTCATTTCAACTTCAGTGAATCTGACAATTACGTGTCTCGGGGTTGCTCTTCTCGAGGAGTATGTTTGTGGTGTTCTCTCTATTTCCTGAATTTGAATGTTGGCATGCCTTACTAGGTTGGGTAAGTTCTCCTGGACAATATCCTTAAGAGTGTTTTCCAGCTTGGTTCCATTCTCTCCATCACTTTCAGGTACACCAATCCAACGTAGATTTGGTCTTTTCACATAGTCCCATATTTGTTGGAGGCTTTGTTCATTTCTTTTTACTCTTTTTTCTCTAAACTTCTCTTCTCACTTCATTTCATTAATTTGATCTTCAATCACTGATACTCTTTCTTCCACTTGATTGAATCAGCTACTGAAGCTTGTGCATGCATCATGTAGTTCTCGTGCCATGGTTTTCAGCTCCATCAGGACATTTAAGGTCTTCTCTACACTGTTTATTGTAGTTAACCATTTGTCTAATCTTTTTCAAGGTTTTTAGCTTCCTTGCGATGGGTTTGAACATCCTCCTTTAGCTCTGAGAAGTTTGTTGTTACCGACTTTCTGAAGGCTTCTTCTCTCAACACCTCAAAGTTTTTCTCCTTCCTGCTTTGTTCCATTTCTGGCAAGGAGCTGCAATCCTTTGGAGGAGAATGGGTGCTCTGGTGTTTAGAATTTTCAGCTTTTCTGCTCTGCTTTCTCCCCATCTTTATTGTTTTATTTACCTTTGGTCTTTGATGATGGTGACCTACAGATGGTGTTTTGGTGTGGATGTCCTTTTTATCGATGTTGATGCTATTCCTGTTTGTTAGTTTTCCTTCTAACAGTCAGGTCCCTCAGCTCCAGGTCTGTTGGAGCTTGCTGGAGGTCCACTCCAGACCCTATTTGCCTGGGTATCACCAGCGCAGGCTGCAGAGCAGCAAATATTGCAGAACAGCAAATATTGCTGCCTGATCCTTCCTCTGAAACTTCATCTCAGAGGGACATTCAGCTGTATGAGGTGTCAGTCGGCCCCTACTGGGACATGTCTCCCAGTTAGGCTACACGGAGGGTCAGAGACCAACTTGAGGGGGCAGTCTGTCCGTTCTCAGAGCTCAAACACCATGCTGGGAGAACCACTGCTCTCTTCAGAGCTGTCTGACAGGGATGTTTAAGTCTGCAGAAGTTTCTGCTGCCTTTTGTTCAGCTATGCCCTGCCCTCAGACATGGAGTCTACAGAGGCAGGCGGGCCTCGCTGAGCTGTGGTGGGCTCCACCCAGTTCGAGCTTCCTGGCCACTTTGTTTACCTACTCAAACCTCAGCAATGGTGGACGCCCCTCCCCCAGCCATGCCTGCAGCCTCCCAGTTGGATCTTGGACTAGCAGTGAGCAAGGCACCGTGGGCGTGGGACCTTCTGAGCCAGGCGCAGGATGTAATCTCCTGGTGTGCCATATGCTAAGACCTTTGGAAAAGCAAGGTGTTTAGGTAGCAGTGTCCCGATTTTCCTAGTGTAGTCTTCAAGGCTTCCCTTAGCTAGGAAAGGGAAGTCCCCCGACCCCTTGCACTTTCCAGGTATGGCGATGCCCCGCCCTGCTTCAGCTCACCCTCCATGGGCTGCACCCATTTTCTGACCAGTCCCAATGAGATGAACCAGGTACCTCAGTGGGAAATGCAGAAATCACCTGTCTTCTGTGTTGATCACATGGGGAGCTGCAGACCGGAGCTGTTCCTGTTTGGCCATCTTGGAACAGAAGCCCTCGGATTTTTCAACTTTTAATAGAGTATGTCAATGACAAAAGTCCCATCTCCCAGGAGGAAATAGATGATGTCCTGTGTTGGTGGAAAGGACCTGTCCTCCTTTATCCCTTAAAGGCTATAGGGGGCAAGCCAGAAACCAACTCCTCTGAAAGGAGTGAGGTTTCTACCCCCAAACAGCCCACTAACATCTAGAACCCAGTAGACCACCTGCCTCCGCCAAATCCCCTGCCCCAAGCAGACACACAGGAATCCCCTCACTCAGTTCCTCCAACATATAACCCTGAATCAATGCCCCATGCTTCCCCTAGCCACACGCTTGAGCATGTGCCTCCCTCAGGAAAGCTCCAGTGTGAGATAGAACAATGTAAAAAGGATATCCAAAACTTCCCTTTCCCCTTCACCTCTAAGGAATCAGCCCCAACCCTCTCCCCCTTAAGGGAAGTGCCCCTTAGAGGAGGAGGTATTGGCTTTGTAAAATACACCCTTAACCAGCTCAAAAGTCCAAAATTTAAAAAGAACTCAAGCCATTGTTAGGTAACCATTATGGGGTAGCAGATCAAATTAATCCATTTTGGGGGCCACAACTGTATATTTGGGTGGAGTTAATGTCCATCCTGGGCATCCTCTTTTCAGGGGAAGAAAGAAGCATGATTCGCGGGCCCACTATTGTAGTCTGGAAATGTGAACATCCTCCTGGTCAAAATGTTCCTGCAACAGATAAAAAATTCCCAGCCCAAGACCCCCAGTGGGACAATAACGCAGCTCAACAGAAAAATATGAAAGACCTTAGGGAAATGATAATTAACAAGATTCAGAAGTCAGTTCCCCTGATCCAAAACCTGCCCAGAGTATTCGATATACAACAAAGGAAAGATGAAGGACCCATAGAATTCTAAGACAGACTTAAAAAAATGAGAAAATATGTGGGCCTAGATATAGAAGATCGTCCAAGGCAAGGAATGTTAAAGCTTCATTTTGTTACTGATAGTTGACCAGACATCTCAAAAAATTGCAAAAGAGAGAAAATTGAAAAAAATAAATCCATAGAACTTCTAAGGGAAGCTCAAAAAGTATATATAAGAAGGGATGAGAAAAAACAAAAAAAAAAGCAAAAATTATGCTCTCTACTTTCCAAGAGGGGGTCACAGAAAATAGAGACCACCGATACTACTCTCCATCACCCAAAGGCCCACATGCATCTAAACAAAGTATCCAAGGGCCCAGGACTGATAAAAAATTTAAGCCCCCACTTGCCAGGCCATACAAAGAGCATAAGAAGGCAGCGGCAGGGAACCCCAAAAATAGGAAGAGTGGAAGGACAAAATAAATGTTTCAAATGTAGAGGAGTAGGTCATTTTAAGAGTGAATATTCTGAATGAGAGAAAAAGAAAGAAATCATTCCACTTATGACCTCTGAAGAAGAATAGGGAGGTCTTGTCTCAACTACATCAAGAAACCCACTGGGGACCCCAAGCTATGTGTGACGCAGTTTCCAGAGCTTATAGGTGTATAGGAATCTATACCCTAGCCAAACAGGTTACAAACAGTTGCTTGATATGTAAGAATACTAATAAGCAAAGTTTAAAAATTCACTCCTCTGGGGAAGGGATCCAGGCCTAATGCCATTCCAAAGTGTTCAAATTGACTACACTAAAATGCCCCCAGTTGGTCACCTGAAGTACTTATTGGTAATAGTAGACCACTTTACTCACTGGGTAAAAGCTATCCCCTTCTCAAGTGCAACCGCCAGTAACGGAGCTAAGGCATTAATTAAAAAATCATACCCAGGTTTTGAGTAACAGAAAACAGTAATTCAGAGAATGGAACTCATTTCACAGCACATGTGATTAAAAAGTTAGCCCAGGTGCTTGACATAAAATGGGAATACCATATCCCTAGGCATCCATCTTCCTCGGGAAAAGTAGAAAAAAATGAACCACGCTCTAAAAAGCCACCTAACAAAATTAGTCCTAGAGACCCGTTTACCCTGGATTAAATGTCATCCTATTGCCTTGTTAAAAATCAAGACCACCCCTAGAAAAGATATCATCTTGTTCCCTTATGAAGTGATATATGGGCTGCCTTATTTACATCCACCACTGACACTCCTACATTTGAAACAAAAGATCAGTTCCTCAAAAATTATATACTTGATCTATCTTCCACTTTCTCTTAAGTCCAAAAGTCTCCTAGCACAGGTGCCACCCCTGGAGATCACGTCTTTATCAAAGGGTAAAAAGAAGAAAAACTCGAACCAGCTTGGGAAGGACCTTACCTAGTGCTCCTGACCACTGAAAGCACAGTCTGAACAGCAGAGAAAGGATGGACTCATCATATCTGAATCAAGAAAACGTCACCACCTACAGAATCATGGGCCATCATTCCAGGGGAAAGCTCTACCAAACTAAAGCTAAGAAAAACCTAACCCTCTTATACCTACTATATTATTCTGTCACCTTTCCTCACTTTACAGCTAGTCACCTGATTATTAATGTAACTAGATCAAGCCTACCTTACGTTATCACTTTTGATGCTTGTCTCATTCTGCCCTGTGGGGATCTCCAAAACCAAAGAAAGCTATCCTCTATTGACAAGTATCTCTGCCCCTCTAGAATAAATAAAACTGCCTATAATAGTGACACTTGTACCAAAATTGCATGAAGCGCTGAGTGAAGGTTCTGTTATGGCTGGGGAGATGTAATCTGGACCACCAAATATCAGGGCTGGACCTCCCCGAGAAGAGACTGCATTGATCGAAAACCCTAAATCCACTTTACCAAAAGAGTAACTCCCTCTAATTGTCAGCTTCATCAGTGTAATCCTCTGCAAATCTCCATCACTGTCCCCACCTCCACCAACACTAACCCCACTCTAAGTCACTTCTATGGCCTAAGAGCTAATTTTCAATCCGGGACAGACCCAATAGGATCTTTTAAAATAAGCTTCATTGATCCTCCACCCCCTTTCCTTTCTCCTTCCCCAGAACCTTCTCTTGATCAAACTGCTGTTATTTCCAATAACAAAACCTTAGTCAACATTGTAGAAATTAGAGATTTAGAACAAACTTTATCAATGGAAACATGATATGAAGATACAAATGCCTGGTTGGAATGGATTAAATATTCTATTCACAAATTAAATAAAAGTGACTGTTATGCTTGTACAGCAGGCAGGCCAGAAGCTCAAATAGTCCCTTCCCACTTGGACGGTCCTCTGACCAATTGGGCATGAGCTGCATGATAAGTCTCTTTCAAAACCTCATATCCTGGGGTAGTAAGGTGTGCAAGACTCTCTCACTACTATTTCCTGAAGTCAAAGGCTCTGCCGGCCAGCCCCTGATAGCCATCATGCCCACAGCCTCGGATGTTAATTTTACCTCATGTCTCTCACGAGAGGGGGGAGAAATTGACATCTCTCAGAGACCTAAAAGAGTGAAATGAAACTAAGACTTTCCAGTCTAGCTGCCCTTGTTCACTCCCGAGCAGATGTATGGTGGTATGGTGGAGTTCTATGCTAAATAATTGGAGCAGCACTTACGCTCTAGTCCAATTGACCATCCCTTTCACCCTGGCATTCCTATTCTCACAGTAAGCAAGAAAATCACCACTGAGTTAGAAGAAGCACCCCACCCAGATCATTTAACACTCACATTTACATAGATGCTATTGGAGTCCCATGAGAGGTCCAAATGAATTTAAAGCTCAAAATCCAATAGCTACAGGGTTTGAGTCCATGTTGTTCAGGTGATCAACAATAAATAAAAATGTAGATTGGACAAATTACATATATTACAATCAACAACAATTTGTTAATTGTTGGTATAATCCTTATACCAAGGATGCTATTAAAGGAATCACTGAACAATTAAAACCCATCAGTCAAATGGCTTAGGAAAATAAAATAGCATTAAACATGATACTAGCAAAAAAAAAGGTGGAGTCTGTGTTATGTATATTTATCCCCAACAACACAGCTCCAATGGAACAATTACCAAAAACTTTACAAGGTTTCACCTCACTATCAAATAAACTGGCCAAAAATTCTAGGACAAATGACCCCTTCACAAGTTATATGGAAAGGTGGTTTGGTAAATGGAAAGGGCTCATGTCCTCAATCCTAACCTCTCTTGCAATTGTCATAGGTGTACTTATAGGATGTGCTATCATAACCTGTGCCTGGAGATTAATACAAAAACTTATTAAAACAGCTCTCACCTAAAACTCCCTCAATTCCCCCCTCCCTATTCAAATGAACATTTTCTTTTAAAAGGCCAAGCAAAACAACAAAGTCAAGAAATGTTAAAAAGGTTTGAAGAGGAAGACTTATAAAAATTAAAAAGGGGAGATTTTTCAGATACAAGAAAAAGTTCCTCTTCAAAGGTTTAGCTTGTTTAGTTTCCTTGCTCTTTGTTCTCTACTTTCAAGGCCAAACTTCCTTGCTCTTTGTGCCTCCCTGTCTTGGTTTCAGTAAACAACTCTCCCATCAGTCCTTATCTACAGAGCCCACATCTGCTAACCACTCTATAAATTACCCCTCCCATCACAACAGCCCTTCCTGCCAAAACTGTCCTTCTCTCCAGTGTAACTGCATTCCTGCACTTTTCAAGTTAGCCACC
The DNA here is from genome assembly GCF_028858775.2 of Pan troglodytes. Classification (NCBI taxonomy): domain Eukaryota; kingdom Metazoa; phylum Chordata; class Mammalia; order Primates; family Hominidae; genus Pan; species Pan troglodytes. The sequence goes on along the minus strand of NC_072403.2, from coordinate 78,138,540 downwards.
CAGGTTCAGCTTAAATTGTGTGGTCCAACTCCAGCCAAAAGAGGCAGGACACGCTGGCAGGGACAAGCAGCTTTAGAAATAAAAACCCGTTCCCTCCTTTGTTCAGTGTGCTCTCAGGACGACCAGACTTGTGAGAAGCACCCTTCTGCAGAAGTAAATTTGCCTTGCTGAGAAATTATTTGTTTAAGTGTCCATTTTCTTTGCAACTCCAAGCTTTAGTTCCAACATCTCTCTTTCTTTGCATTTCAATTTGGGAAGATTCTATTGACATATCTTCAAGCATAGTGTTTTTTCCTCATGTCATTCTACCAGAGAGCAAATCAAAGTTGTTTTCATTTCTGTTACTTTTAATTTATAGCATTTCCTTTTGATTCTTCTTTAAAATTTCTGTTTCTCTGCTAAAATCATGAATTTCTTCTTGTATTTTTTCTACTTTTCCCATTACTGTCATAATATTAAACATGGTTATTTGAAACTCCCTGTCTGATCATTCCAAAGTTCATGTTATATCTAAATCTAATGATGATGCTTATTTTGTCCATTAAGGTTGTGTTTTGTTTTCCTTTTCTTTTTAGCAAATTTGTAATTTTGTTTTTGTTTAAAGGTATATATGGTGTATGGTCTGACAGTATTACATAAATATGGTTTATATCAGTTACTATTGTTTGGGACAGAAGGCAGGAAAATTCTAGACAGGAAAAAGTGGGGTACCTGGCAAAGCCCACCCTCAAGCCTAGAACTGTAGCCCAAATTGAGGACATGTATTCCTGTTTTCCTGCTCCAATGGTTGCCTTTTCAAAAACCACCCATGTTCCTCCCTGCCCCCCATGCTGTATCCATAAAAAACCCAGGCTCCACTGTCAGAGAGTAGAGATGGGGAGAAGAGAAGAACCAGCTGAACATCAAAGAGAAACAGCCTGACTTTGGAGGGACAGCTTGATGGCAGGACTTTGGAGAAGAGTCGGCCAGAGACAGCTGAACTTCAAGGGAAGGATACCTTCCCACTCCATCTCCTTTCCAGCTGAGAGTCACTTTCATTGGCAATAAAGTCTCCACATTTACTATCCTTCAATTCATTCACATGACCTGAGTTTTCCTGAACCCCGAACGAAAGATTGGTTGCCATGGGTGCAGATGCTAAAGGCTGTCACACTGACCCTCTTTCCTCACTGATGAAGAGCAACCACCTCACATGAAAAGGCAGAGGACCCAGTGAGCTGTTTAACACTTAAGCCATCTACGGACAGCAAAGCTAAAAGAATGCACTGTAGCATTTGCCTTCTAGGGCTTTGAGGATCATGGGTACTCCCTGCCTAGATGCTACCATGGGGCCTGCATGGAATTTTGCTCCTGCTGATGCCCAGAAGCACTTGCCCCAGCTCCTGCATCCACTCATCTGCTTGCTTCCCCTCCCGTGAAGGCTTGAGAGCTGCAGGCTGAGCAAGTGAGGCACCCTTGTGGCGAGGCCCACGAAGGGGTCAGGGAAAATTTCCTGTGTCACTGTTACATCATATGTAATAGTAACTGACATAAATAGGCCTTTGTTGTGATGTTTGTTGTTAGATTGGCTAGTTGTTGCTCTGCGTTCAATATTTGCTATAGCTTTAGGTACCAGAGGCTTCAAGTGCTTTTGTTGCTATCCCTCTTTTTAAATCTTCATATAATCATTGGGCTTCCTTAAGGCTCCCCCTCAAATAGAGGTGGCACCTTGCAGCTTTTTCAGCTGTAATCCACTGTTGTTATGACGTAATGATGATGGTGCGGTGGTAATGTGTGCAGAAAGATAAGTATTCTATAATCTTATAATTAAATTTCTGTTTTTTAGTGAGCCTGTATCCCTGGGCTGTGACCTTCACAAATGATTCCTCTTTTAAGTAAGAGAGGAAGGCTAGAAGGGTCTGGAATGAGGGAAATGCCTTTCTTCCAGGTAAGATAAAGACCTTTATCCTGGAGCATAGGCTTCGTTACCGGAGAGTTATCTGGTAACGCATTTAACAAGGGTTACTCTCCCTTCCCCTGAAAGAGCCATAAGGGGAACTCTCTTGGCTCTTCACCTTGAAAACCCTAGGGAAATTCCTGGAGAAAAAACTCATGAATGTCTAAGGCCCCTTCAAACTGTGACCATAGCAGTTTCTTACTGTCAAGCAAGTCCATACTTAGTTTCCAAAAATGTATCAGAAAACTCAGCTCTCTGAGGAGTCCAGGAAAAGTGATCAATTTTCAGATCGCTTAGCTTTATAATGGGAGTGATGATTTCCAAACTCTTTGCATATCAGACCTAAAAGAAGAATCTATTCCATAAACATTACAAATTCTCCTGCAAAAATGTCAATATTTGAACTTATAGTAGCTAAATAGAAAGAGACAGACAAAAAGAAGGAACATAGGAAGTAAATACAATTTTTTTAAAATTATAGTTTAAACAGAACAAAATTTGATAGAGATATGTATGGATGATTAAATAATTATAGTACAAGAAGGTTATGAATGTATACTGAGTAATAAAATAGGCAGTGTTTTATTTAAAATATCATCTCGGTTTGCATATGACATAAACTTGTATATAGGAAATCGTTAAAAATTCAAGAAACTTTGACATTGAGGCTGAGTTTTTTTAACAAATACTGGCAGAAGATATTAATGGCATAGAGAATCAAAACAGAGTGTATACTGTTTATAAAATTGTTTTCTTTTAATCTGGAAAGAAACGTGTAGTATAACACCAATGCAAAATTTGAATAAGTCCTGGGCTTGAAGTCACTCAAGAGCTTGAATCCAAACCCACCACTTAAGTACTTGTATGACTTTTCACTTTTCTAAGTCACAGTTTTCTTATGTATAAAACAAGAATAACAACTTGCATCTCATTCTGTGGCTGTAAGGAAATAAATTGGTTAAATCATTTCTTTAAATGCACCAGTAAATATTATCAGTGGTTCAATAAATGTTCAATAAATGTTCAATAAATTTTCTTCCTTTACTTTTCATTGTCTGATGGGAGTATTCACATCTCTTTTTCAAATATTGCTCTTCACATCCAATGCTACAGTGGTAGTCTTATCATCAACTGGAGTTCTGACCCTTGAATGAGCAGTGTGTTAAAATCTATTTGCCTGGAATTTTGAGAATGAATGTCAGTTATATAAAAACTAATTGAAGATGGAGTTTGAAATAGAAAATCTTCAATCAAAATTAAACCTTTTAGTGGAAAATATGTATAATAATTATAGGTGTTATTAAATTTGACTATGATATATTAACCTGGTTTTATATTACTTCCTTCAACAATTATCACCACTTTCAATGTCCTGGGCACTTGGTGAAAGGGATAAGATAGTGAAGAAAAAAATAAACTGGAGCCCTGAACTTTAGTTCTAATGAGGCTAATGGTAAATTTAAGTATCTAAAAAAATTCATAATGTTAAAAAATGTAGTTTTACTAAATCTCCTTTCTTAAATACTTTTTAAAACAGTCTGTACATGTCATTAAGATGGTAAATGTAAAGTATGTAAAATATTACATAGAACATAATAATTTGTCAACTATATTTTTTTCTTGACTAGAAAACTTCGGATTCATTTTGGCAACTAAAATGAGGTAATTGGCTTTAAAAAGCTTTGTGGGTTTATTTGTTTTGATTTTTCTTGCTATTTTGTTTTGTGTGTGTGTGTGTGTGTGTGTGTGTCTGTATGCACAGTATGGTGAACATTGTGGTGGGTTTTAAACTTATTTTTCAGTTCACCACCTAAGCTGAAGTTTTTAAAATCTTCTCTGGACTTGTCTATAGTAACTCTATTAGTAGTGAAATATTCTGCCCAAAAAATGTATTCTCATCTGTGCTTACAAATGAATAACTGCAGTAAGCAAGAGATTATACCAACATCTAAGATAGAGAAGAACAATACAAGAAAAGAAAACTGTAAGCCAATATATCTGATGAGCATAGGTATAAAAATCCTCAACAAAATACTAGCAAACCAAATTAAATAGCAACTGAACATGATCATACATCATGACCAAGTGGACTTTATCTCAGGGATGCAAGGATGCTTTAACTTATGCAAATCAATAAATATGATACACCACATTAACAGAATGAAAGACAAACATATGATCATCTCAAGCAATGCAGAAAAGCATTTGACAAAATTCAATAATCTTTCCTGATAAAAATTCTCAAAATACTATCTATAAAAACTGAACCTCATGATAATAAATGGCATTTAAGAAAAGGTCATAGCTAACTTCACATTTAATAGTGAAATTTCCTCTAAGATCAAGAATGATACAAGGATGTCCATTCTCGCCACTCCTAACCAATATAGGAATAGCCAGAGCAATTAGGCAATAAACAAATAAAATGCATTTAAATCAGAAAGAAAAAAGTGAAAATTGTCTCAATTTGCATATGACATAATCTTGTATATAGTAAGACTCCACCAAAAGTAGTTAGAACTAATAAATGAATTCAGCAAAGTTGCAGGATACAAAACCAACATACAAAAGTCAGTAGCATTTCCATATATCAACAATAAACTATCCAAAAAAACAGAAATAAAAGAATCTGATTTACAATAGCATAAAAGTACACTTAAGAATAAATTTAACCAAGGAAGTGAAAGATATGTATACCAACTCTATGAGATATCGATGAAAGAAATTGAAGAAGACACAAATTAAGGGAAAAATATTTTCATCTATGGATCAGAAGAACCAATATTGTTAAACAGCCCATGCTATCCAAAGCTCTATAGATTGAATGCAATACCATTAAAAATTCAAAAGGCATTTGTCATACAAATAAGAAAAATAAGTGTATAATTCCTAAGGAACCAGAAAACACCTCAAATAACTAAATCAATACTAAGAAGAACAAAGCCAAAGGCATCACCCTGAATTCAAATTATTTTACAAAGATATAGTAATCAAAACAGAATACAGAGACCAGAAATAAACCCACACATACATAGTCAACTAATACTCAACAAAGATACCAAAAATATGCAATAAGGTAAAGATACAGGCATATCCTGGAGAGATACGGATTTAGTTCCAGACCACTGCAATGAGGTAAATATCACAATAAAATAAATCACATGAATCTTTTCTTTCCCAGTGTATATAAAAGTTATATTTATATTATACCATAGTCTATAAGTATGCAAAAGCATTGTCTAAAAATACTTATTTCAATTTAAAAATATTGCTAAAAATGCTAATGTTCCTCTGAGCCTTCAGTATGTCATAAACTTTTTGCCAGTATAGAGTTTTGCCTCAAAATTGATGGCTGATACCTTATCAGGGTGATGGCTGCTGAAGGCTGGGGTGGCTGTGTCAATTTCTTAAAGCAAGACAACAGTGAAATTTGCCACATGAATAGACCCCTTCCTTTCATGAAAGATTTTAGTCTATCATGTGATGTTGTTTAATAGTTTTTTACTCAAAGTAGAACTACTTACAAAATTGAAGTCAATTATTTCAATCCCTGACACTGCTTTATCAAATTTAATTCATATTCTAAATCCTTTGTTGTAATTTCAAAATTTTCACAGCATCTTCACAAGGTGTATATTTAATCTCAAGAAATTACTTTTTTTGCTCTTCTATAAAAAGCAACTCCTCATTTGTTCAAGTTTTATCATGACATTGTAGCAAGTCAGTCACATCTTCAAGCTCCATTCTAATTCTAGTTCTCTTGGTCTTTCCACCACATATGCAATTACTTTTTCCACTGAAGTCCTGAACTACTCAAAGTTATTCATGAGGGTAAGAATCAACTTCTTCTAAACTCCTGTTAATGTGGATATTTTGGCCTCTTCTCCAAATTATAGATGTTTATAATAGCATCTAGAATGGTGATTTCTTTCCAGAAGATTTTCAATTGACTTGGCCCAGATCCATCAGATAAATGACTATCTATGGCATCTATAGCCTTATGAAAGTATTTCTTAAATAATGAGACTTAAAAGTCAAAATTACTTCTTGATGCACTGGCTACAGAATGGACCTAACAAGGGAGTAAGCATGTCCTTTGAAGCTTTAAAGCCAAACATTGACTTCCCCTCTATAGCCAGGAAAGTCCTATATGGCATCTTCTTCCAATAGAAGCCAATTTTGTCTCCATTGAAAAGTATAGACACCTTCATTAATGGTCTTACTTAGATATTACAGATTATTTTCTGTAGCTTCCACATCACTGCTTGCTGTTTCACCTTGCCCTTTAAAAAATGCTTATGGTTATATAGTAGCTGTATATATTTATAGAGTACATGAGATATTTTGATACAGGCATACAATACATAATAATCACATCAGGATAAATGGGTTATTCATCTCACCACAAGCATTTATACTTTTTTTGTGTTACAAACATTCCAATTATACTCTTTCAATTATTTTAAATTGTACAATATGTTTTGACCGTAATTACCCTGTTGTGCTGTCAAATACTAGATATTATTTATTATAACTATATTTTTGTACCCATTAATCACCCCCACTAACTCCTCCCAGGTCCACTACCCTTCCCAGATACTGATAACCATCATTCTACTCTCTAGCCTCATGATTGTAATATTAAATATTAAAACAATATGTAACCCCCATAAATGAGTGAGAACACGTGAAGTTTGTCTTTTTTGCCTGGCTTATTTCACTTAACATAATGACCTTTAGTCCAATCCATGATGTTGCAAATGACAGGATCTCATTCTTCATTATGGCTAAATAGTACTCCATTGTGTATATGCACCACAGTTTTTTATTGATTGATTTGTTGATGAACACTTAAGTTACTTACAAATCTGGACTATTATGGGTAGGGCTTCAATAGGATTATTATAAATAGGGAGTGTCGATATCTGTTCAATATATTGATTTCCTCTCCTTGGGGTATATAACTAGCAGTTGGATTGCTGGATCATATTGTAGTCCTATTTTCAGCTTTTTGAGGGAATGCCATACTGTTTTTCATAGTGGCTGTACTAATTTACATTCTCATCAAATGTGTATGAGGGTTTGCTTTTCTTCACTTCCTAACCAAAATATGCTATTGCCGGTTTTTTGGATTAAAGCCATTTTTACTAGGGTAAAATGATACCTCATTGTATTTTGATTTGCATTTCTCTGATGATCAATGATGTTGAGCATATTTTCATACATCTGTTAGCCATTTTTATGTCTTCTTTTTATAAATGTACATTCATAGCTTCTGCTTATTTTTTAATTGGATTACTGGAGTTTTTCCTATTGAATTTTTTGAGCTCCTTCTATATTCTAGTTATTAATCCCTTGTAGATGGATAGTTTGCAAATGCTTTCTCCCTTTCTGTGGGTTATCACTTCACCATGTGGATTATTTTCTTTGTCTTGCAGAGGCTTTCTAACATGATGTGACCCCATTTGTTCAATTTGGCTTTGGTTGACTGTGCTTGTGGAGTATAACTCAAGAAATCTTAAATGACTTTTTCTTTTACAATTTGGATGTCTTTTATTTCTCTCTCTTCTCTGCTTTTCCTAGGATTTCCACTACTGTGTTAAACTACAGTGGTGACTAGGTGCATCTTTGTATTGTTCCAGACCTTAGCGGAAAGCCTTTCAGGTTTTTTCTTTTTGGTATAATGCCAGCTGTGGGTTTGTCATACATGGCTTTATTGTGGTGAAGTATGTTTCTTCTATAGCCATTTTTAAGAGTTTTTATAATAAAGAGATGTTCAATTTTATAAAATACTTTTTCAGTATCAATTAAAATGGTTAAATGGTTTTTGTTCTTCATTTCATTGCTATTATATATCACACTGACTGGCTTGTGTATGGCAAACCCCACTTGCATTCCTGGAATAAATCTCACTTGGTCATGATGGACTTCTTTTTATACTATTGTTTAATTTAATTTGCTAGTATTTTGTTGAAGATTTTTGCAGTGTTCACTAGGGACACATTCTGATGTGTCTTTGTCTGGTTTTGTTATCAGTATAAAACTGGTCTCATAGAATGAGTTTGAAACTATGTCTTCTCCCCAATTTTTAAAAATGTTTGAGTAGAACTGGTATTATTTCTACTTCACATGTTTGATAAAGCTTGGCAGTGAAACAATTGGGTCCCAGGCTTTTCTCTTCTGGGGGATTAATTTATTTACTTATTTCTTTTTACAACTTCTATCTCATTACTTACTGGTCTATTCAGGTCTTGAATTTTTCATGGCTCAATCCTGGTAGATTGCATGTCTAGGGATATATCTATTTCTTCTAAGTTTTCCAATTCATTGGCATATAGGTGCTCAAAGTAGTCTCCAGTGATCCCTTGAATTTTGCAATTTCAGCTGTAATTACCTGTTTTTCATCTCTGATTTTTAAAATTTATTTGTCTTTGTTAATCTGGCTCGAGTTTTGTCAGTTTTATCTTTTCAAAAAATGATCTTTTCATTTCTTTGATCTTTTGTATTGTTTTTGCTTCAATTTTACTTATTTCTGCTCTGACTTTTAATATTTTTAATATTTCTTTCATTTTATTAATTTTGGGCTTGGCTTTCTCTTTCTTTTCTAGTTCCCTAAGATGCATCCCTAGGTTGTTTATTTGAAGTTTCTCTAATTTTTTTATGTAGGTGTTTATTGCTATAAACTTTCCTATTAGTACCACTTTCTCTGTATCCCATAGGCTTTGGTATGCTCTCTTTCCATTTTCATTTGTTTCAAGAAGTTTTAAAATTTTTTTCTTAATTTCATTATTAACCCACTGGTCATTCAGGAGCATATTGTTTAATTTCCATGTGTTTGTATAGTTTCAAAAATTTCTCTTCTTGTTTATTTCTAGTTTTTTTCCCATTGTAGTCAGAGAAGATTTTTTTTTGAATTTTTAAAGTTTGGGTTTTTTTGTGGCTTAACATATGGTCTGTCCTTAAGAATGAATATATGTGCTGAGAAGAATAATGTGCATTCTGCAACTGTTTGGGAAAATATTATTTAAATGCCTTGTAGGTCCATTTGGTCCATAGTGCAGATTAAATCTGGTGTCTTTGTTGTTGATCTTTTGCCTGGATGATCTATCTAAGGTGAAAGTGGGGTTATTAAGTCTTTAGCTATTATTGTATTGGGTCTATCTCTCTCTTTAGGTCTAATAATATTTACTTTATATATCTGAGTACTCCAGCTTTGGGTGCATATATATATATATATATATATATATATATACACATATATATACATATACAACTGCTACATTTTCTTGCTGATTTGACCCCTTTATCATTATATGATGACTTTCCTTGTCTCTTTTTATAGTTTCTTTCTTGAAGCCTATTTTACCTAATATAAGTATAGCTACTCCTGCTCTTTTCTGGCTTCCATTTGCATACAGTATCTTTTCCCATGTCTTTATTTTTAGTTTATATGAGTTTTTACAGGTGAAATGTCACCTTGCACTTGTATGTTATGGAAATTTAATGGTATGTTAACTCTTGAACCAGCCTCTGCTAGTATCAAACTTTTCTTCTGTATCTTTCTTACATCTCTCAGCCTTCACAGGTTTGAAGTGAGTTAGGCCCTTGACCTGAAGTAGGCTTTGGCTTAAAGAAATGTTGTGTCTGGTTTGATCTTCTATCCAGAACACTCACTTTCTCCATATCAGCAATAAGACTGTTTTGCTTTCTTATAATTTATGTGTCCACTAGAGTCTCATTTTAACTTCCTTTGAAAATCTCTCTATTGCATACACAGCTTGGGTAACTGTTTGGCACACGAGGCTTGCCTTTCGGCCTATCTTATGTTTCTACATGCATTTCTCTCTAAGCCTAATGATTTTTTCAAGCATTTGATTAAAGTGAGGGATGTGGAATTCTTTCTTTTACATGAACACTTAGAGGCCATTAGAAGGTTATTAATTGGGCTAATTTCAATACTGTTGTATCTCAGGGAATAGGGAGGCCCAAGAAGAAGGAGAAATGGGGAATGGCTGGTCAGTACAATAGTCAAAGCACAAACAGTCTCTATCAATTAAGTTTGTCATCTTTTATGGGTAGAGTTTGTGATGCCCAAAACTACTACAATAGTAACATCAAAGATCAGTAATCACAGGTCACCATAACAAATATAATAATTTTTTAAAGGTTAAATATTGAAAAAATAACAAAACTGTGACACAGAAAACACAAAGCGAGCATATATTGTTGGAAAAATAATGCCAATAAAATTGAATGACACCGGGTTGTCACAAACCTTCAATTTGTTAAAAAAAAAATCAGTATTGTGAAGTACAATAAATTGAAGTATGCTTGTAGTCACTTTAGTAAAGGGTGTTGGAAAAACCGGATAGCCATAATAAAATTAAAATTGGATTCTTATCTTACACTATACACATAAATCAACTCAAATAGACTATAGACTTAAATATAAGTCATGATATTATCAATATTCCAGAAGAAAATCTTCTTACTATTGGTCTTGGCAATAGTTTGTTTGGCTATGACACCAGAAGCACATGTAACAAAATAAAAAACAAACAAATGGAGCTACATCTAACTAAAAAGTTTTTGCACAATAAAGTAAACAACACAATAAAAAGACAACTTATCAAAGGTCACAAAATATTTTCAAACCATTTATCTGATGAACGGCTAATATGCAAAAGACATAAAGAACTCATACAACTCAACAGCAAAAATGAAAACAAATAAACCAATTAAAAATAGCCAAATGACCTGAAAAGACATTTCTCGAAAGAAGATATGCAAAAGGCTAGCAGATATCTGAAGAAATCTTCAACATCACTATTCAGCAGGGAAATGCACATCAAATCCATATTGAGATGTCTCCTCACATCTGTGAGGATGACTATTATTTAAAAAGTAAAATAAAAAGTTAGTGAAAATTTAGAGAAAAGAAAACCCATGTACACTATTGGTAGTATTGTTATTTGGTAGAGCCATCATAGCAAACAATATAGGGGTTCCTCAAAAAACCAGAAGTGTTTCTATCATAAGACACAGCAATCTCATGATGTAGTATACACCCAAAAGAAATGAAATCAGTCTTTTGACAACATATCTGCACCCACATGTTCATTGCAGTATTACTCACAATAGCCATAATATACAAAATTCTAGGAACTGGTCAATGAATGAATACATAAAGAATATGCAGTGCCTGTACACAATGGAATACAACTCAGCCTTAAAAAAAAGGAAACTCTGCCATTTGTGACATGTATAAACCTGGAGGACATTATTTTAAGTGAAATAAGCCAGACACAGAGAGAAAAATATTGTGTGATCTCACTTATATGTGCAATATAAAAATTTGGATTCATAGAGAGTAAATGGTGGTCGCAGGAGGCATGTGGTTCACAGGATAAAAACTTTTATTTATAAGTGACTAAGTTCTGGAGACCTAATGTACATCATCACTATAGTTCATAATAACGTATTGTACATTTGAAAGTTGCTAGGGAGTAGATATAGAATGTTCTTCCCCTCTCTCCCTTGCACCCCCCAAAAAGAGAAGTAAGAGATAGTTTAATTAGCTTGATTGGGAGTCCATTTACAATGTACACATGTATCAAAATATTGCACAGTATATCTGAAATACATGCAATATTTATTTATCACTCATACCTAAATAAAACTGAAAAAGATTATACAATGTGGATAATTATAGTAGCTTGTATTTGTATCATATTTTTGAATTTGTCTTAAAGAGAAGTAAAAAGGGACTTGTTTTGAAATTAAGATAATTAGTTTTTAATTATTTGATGCTTATATTACTTTCTCAGATATAATATACACATTAACTTATTTTGCTTTTGCCAAAAACAATTATACATAATAGGCAGCTTTTGTATATATCATGGTATTAGTGAGTGTAATTAAATTTTAAAATACATTTTTAAAAAAACTTCTTTGTGAATTTAGATTAAAAACAATGGGGAAAGAATAAAAAGTATATACAAAAGTGTCGATTTTCTTAGAGGAAATAAGAAATTAGAATAAATAATGTGAGGTATTATAATTAATGCAGTGACAAATAAATGGATACTAGTTGATGAAGGAATGTTTTACAAGTTTTCACACCCATATTTAATGATTTTTGCAAATTAGCCTTGAAGAAAAGCATTCAAGTGGGGAAACAAGTAGCTTTTGCTGTTAATAAAACTAATGCAAGAACAGTATCCATTAGGTATTTACATAGTGAATATTTGTCTACTATTCCCCTTAATGAAAATAAAGTTTCAATTAGAAAGTCACTAAGGATTTGTTTCAGAAAATCTAATTGGCTATATATTTAAGTAAGTATTTAAACTGTGTGAAATAAAAGAAAGCTAGAAGAATGAGAAACATCAAAAGGAGGGAGAAATTAGGAAGCCAGAACTTGGAATAGGTAATGGACAAGATAATTTTTTTCAAAGATGTATTGTGAAAGGACTGCCTTGCTGTCTTCAAAGCCAGCTCAAAAATTGCACTTTATTATCACCATTATTATTTCTGCAATCACTGTAACCACAGACATGCACAGCTTTACAGAGGCATGAGTAACAAGGAAGATAATTCACCACCCTTCCTTAGGACAATATTAGGAATTTGAAAGAAATATGTTTTCTCTTGTGTGAATAATAAGTGTTCATAGATGATATTAGATTTATTTTGAAGCATCACAGATAATTCCAATGACAAATGCATTTCATTGTATCTTTTACATTACTTTCTCAATTAAGCAATTTAGAGAGGATCTACTGTATATTTACTGCAGCATTAGGCAAGACCTCCAATTAACCTAGTGAAGCCGCTGGATGTTAGCATTACCTTGGACAATCAAATGGATATTTTCTTATCCAGAAGGCTATAGTTTTTTATAGTAAACCCCAAATACTTGTCATGATGGGATGACAATAGACCAAAATGAAAATACCTAGTATTCTAGTAGATATATAGGCTACAAAACAATGTTTAATAAAATACCCAGCCATTCTAACTGGTGTGAGATGGTATCTCATAGTGGTTTTGATTTGCATTTCTCTGATGGCCAGTGATGATGAGCATTTTTTCATGTGTTTTTTGGCTGCATAAATGTCTTCTTTTGAGAAGTGTCTGTTCATGTCCTTCGCCCACTTTTTGATGGGGTTGTTTGTTTTTTTCTTGTAAATTTGTTTGAGTTCATTGTAGATTCTGGATATTAGCCCTTTGTCAGATGAGTAGGTTGCGAAAATTTTCTCCCATGTTGTAGGTTGCCTGTTCACTCTGATGGTAGTTTCTTTTGCTGTGCAGAAGCTCTTTAGTTTAATTAGATCCCATTTGTCAATTTTGTCTTTTGTTGCCATTGCTTTTGGTGTTTTGGACATGAAGTCCTTGCCCATGCCTATGTCCTGAATGGTATTGCCTAGGTTTTCTTCTAGGGTTTTTACGGTTTTAGGTCTAACGTTTAATCATTACAAAGTCAGGAAACAACAGGTGCTGGAGAGGATGTGGAGAAATAGGAACACTTTTACACTGTTGGTGGGACTGTAAACTAGTTCAACCATTGTGGAAGTCAGTGTGGCGATTCCTCAGGGATCTAGAACTAGAAATACCATTTGACCCAGCCATCCCATTCCTGGGTATATACCCAAAGGACTATAAATCATGCTGCTATAAAGACACATGCACACGTATGTTTATTGCAGCATTATTCACAATAGCAAAGACTTGGAACCAACCCAAATGTCCAACAATGATAGACTGGATTAAGAAAATGTGGCACATATACACCATGGAATACTATGCAGCCATAAAAAATGATGAGTTCGTGTCCTTTGTAGGGACATGGATGAAATTGGAAATCATCATTCTCAGTAAACTATAGCAAGATAAAAAAACCAAACACCACATATTCTCACTCATAGGTGGGAATTGAACAATGAGATCACATGGACACAGGAAGGGGAATATCACACTCTGGGGACTGTGGTGGGGTGGGGGGAGGGGGGAAGGATAGCATTGGGAGATATACCTAATGCTAGGTGACGAGTTAGTGGGTGCAGCGCACCAGCATGGCACATGTATACATATGTAACTAACCTGCACAATGTGCACATGTACCCTAAAACTTAAAGTATAATAAAAAAACAAACAAAAATACCCAGCACGATATGTCAGCTAAGGTACGGGAAAAGTCCTTTACAGAAGACACCCCTAAGTAATCTATTATTTTCACATAAAAATATCTTACAAATAAATAAATAAAAATATCTTTAAAATTTTGTGGAAATATTTATAGGTTATTTATTTGTTTGTGGGGAGGTATACCTCAAAAATACGTTCACTGAAACAAAGTTTAAATAACAATAATAATAATAATGAAACATTTATCAGCAATGTATTCCAATCAACTAAAAAAACACAACAATGTATCTTAAGCTCTAAGTTTGACTCCATAGAATGCTTAAAATTTTTAACTTTAGGTTTATAGCTCATTTATTAAATTTTTCTTGTAAATTTTATTAAATTAATTTTTGTAAAGAAGAAAAATTACTTACATTAGTCACAGAAGCAGTTAATTAAGAGGTAGCCATGAGGCTGCAGCTGTAATGTAGGATCTGCGTGGGACAGGTGGGGACACTGAATGGCAAAGAGAAAAAATGAGAGTAGAAATGAGACTTGAATCCATGCGGTGCATATTATAAGTACTTTAATGGAATCTAAATATTTATTTTATTTACTTTCATAAGCCAATAAACACCTTTATTACTAATTTTACAATGTTTACTAACATTCAAGATTACTTTGGAATTTTGTGGAAATATTTTACTACTGGTAAGAGGATAAAGATTACTATTAATGCAAATTAGATTTTTCTATTTATAACTTTAAACAAATTAAAGGCCTAAAATTAACTCTGAAATTTCTCTATGTATATAAAGTTTAATAAGCATATTTCTGTAACAATATATAATTTAACACATAAAATGTAATTATGTTCTTACTTCATATGGTAGATTTTTCTATAAAAATTAATTTCACTCTTTTAAAATAACCAATAAAGAGAAGCAGTAAATTTTACCCTGATTACATGAGCAAACAGTTAAAGTTAAATTTATAATTTTTAACTAAAAGTTGAAAAAATGGGAAATCAGTTTGGATTTTTTCTCCAAAATAAAAATACTATATTGTAACCAAGTCAAAACTTTTACAGCTCACTGTATGTCAGCCAATAAGTCAAGGGACTAGTTGATGGAGCAAAGAGTTGACTTTATTTAGAAAGCCAGCAAAACGAGAAGATGGTGGACTTCCATCCTAAAGAACCATCTTAATATGAATTTTAGATACCTTTTATGTTAGGGGAAGAGGAAAGAGGGAGGAGGTTGAGGTCAAGATATGATTGATGACCACAAACATCTATGCAGCAGTGAGGGTCTGACGAGATTGTGAAACTTCTTTGTTCTTGATCCGGTCACAGTGCTCTTACAAAACTTTAGCATAACATTTTTATTTGTGTGTACGCCCTCTTTATATCCTCAAGGTTTAGTTTGGGGAAAGGACTATTATCATTCTTGCCTTAAAGTTGAACTAAAAACTAAGTTACTCCCATTGTTAGTTTTTCTTACAAGCAGAGATAAGTAAAAGGATTTATCCTAAAAGTTATCACCACAGGGAGAGGAAGAGTTAGAAGCAAAATGGAGATAGTCATGCTGGGCCCCCTTTTCACTGGTACATATATGGCTTTCTATGACAGAGTAGGAGTTTGTGCAGTCCCATTTCTCTTGAATGTCATACAATAGCTTTGGTGACATGAGTGTGGATACAAAAGGTTGTCACACTTGCCCTTTTCCCTCACTGGCAGAAGGCAGCCACCTCACATGAGAAGTCAGAGGACCCACTGAGCTGTTAACTCTTAAGCCACCTGTGGACAGCAGAACTTACAGAGCACTGTAACACTCCCTCTGGGCCTTCAGAGGTTGCAGCCACGCCCCCTAGATGCTGCTGCGGGGCATGCATGGAAGCTGCTCCTGCAGGTGCCCAAAATCACTAGTCCTGGTTTCTGCACCCACTCACCCATGAGCTCCCTCCCATGAGGTGTGGAATGCAGCAGGTCTGAGTGAGTGAAGTTTACTTCTGCCAGCACTGAAGTGGCTGAGTAGTTCCAAACATTCATGCACTCCAGTTCCCACCTCATTCACTCACATGCTCCCTCCCATGAGGAGCTGAAAGCTGTGGACTGGGTAAATGAGGCACCCCTGTCAAGGGTCCCACGAGGGGTCACGGAAATATCCCGCTTCATCTGGGGATATGTCTGGGATGTATCAGAAGGGTGAATAAATAAATGCAGATATACTGGATCTGTGTCTTTACTTTTTTCCCAAGACTCCTTGTCCTCAGACTTTCCTCCGAGCTATGCCATTTTCAGATAACAGGATGCAACCCTGCCATCTCTCTCTTTCAGGTGAAAGAAAGGTTGGCTCAGTTTCCTTTCATGAAGGTCTACCTATCATGTGGGACCAGAATAAAGTCCTGGAGCTACACTGAAGTCATCTGGCCAAAGACACTCTTCAGCGTTGCTGGAAGGCCCCTAGACTGGGCCCTGTCTTCAACCACCTGACAACCAGACTTTTCTGTCGCATCTTTTCCGTTCTTCTTTCAGGGTGTGAAATGGCTCCTATCTCTTCTTTTATAATGTTAAGGGTTTTGCTACAAACTGCAGAAATGTTATTAGGTAAAATGGGCATTTGGGCCAGCCACCAGATATGCAGTTCGGAAAATGTGATTTCCATTTGTTCTTAGAGATGCCATCCCAACCCCCTCCCCAACGGTGAGTGCAGCACACAGTGGCTCCCTCCTTACCTTCTCCCCTCCCAGCTGGGGTACTTGGGTGTGTTCGCAGCATGCACTTGCCACACCCAATGGCCATGTGGTGTGGGTGAGACCCGCAGCCGCTGCCAGGGTCCCAAGACACTCTAGGGCGCCAGGGGCCCCATGCAGCCAGTTGACCAGTGTTTCCCACTTGCAGTCCCCTTCTGCCACATGCCCAAAGAGTCTTTCTTCCTCTGTCTGAGGGGTCCAGCTCGGTCCAACCCACGGGAAGAATAGGGTGATTCAAGGAACCCATATTCATAGAGCAAGAGTTTCTTCGGCCGGGCGCGGTGGCTCACACCTGTAATCCCAACACTTTGGGAGGCCGAGGTGGGCGGATCATGAGGTCAGAGATCGAGACCATCCTGGCTAACATGGTGAAACCATGTCTCTACTAAAAATACAAAAAATTAGCCGGGCATCGTGGCGGGCGCCTGTAGCCCCAGCTACTCAGAAGGCTGAGGCAGGAGAATGGCGTGAACCCGGGAGGCGGAGCTTGCAGTGAGCCGAGATGGCGCCACTGCACTCCAGGCTGGGCGACAGAGTGAGACCCCGTCAAAAAAAAAAAAAAAAAAAAGATTCTTCTCGCACTTGAAAGTAAAATCAGATCTGATGGATCCAAAGCCAGGCCACAGGCACAGTGTAAATTGGCAGGACTAATTTCTGCCGATTACGCCCTCTCTTCTTGGAAAGAGGCCATGCTCAATGGCATAGATAAGGCTCAGGGAACCCAAAAATTGGGGATGGAGATGTAGGTGTGTGTGTGTGAATAATTCCTTTTCCCTAGGGCCTTCCTGCTTTATGAGTGCAGGCCACAACGGCACCCATGGGTGGTGTCTAAGGTCTCCAGGTCTCTGGGATAAAAAGACAAAACAGAAAAGAGGGAATCCTGTATTCTTTCTCTCCCACATGCTGAGTTTTTGCTGAAAGAGGGAAGGGAAATGTGGGACATCTATTTTCCTCTTCAGAATGGGTGACCAACTATCTTCACCATCCTCAGTCTCTATTTCTCCGAAGTGTATTTTGAATCACGGGGGCTGCTTTGATCCTTAGACTCTGGAGCAAAAATGTGTTTTGCACAAAGGCTTAGCCAAATTATAATCTGCTAGAAGGACTGACTTGGGAAGGACCCATTCATCTTCATACCATCCTGCAGTTGGACCTTTTCTGTAAATATGAAGACAAGTGGTCTGAGGCCCCATATGTGCAGGCTTTCTTTACCCTTCAGGGTAATCCAGGCCTTTGTCAACAGTGTAGGATTGATCAAGCCCTCCTTACTGCCATCTCAGGAGAGGCTGTCCAATATCAGGAAACTGAAGAAACAAACTCCAGAGGCACCTCAAGCAGGACAGTCAGCTCTGTCTGTCCCTGTTCCTCTGGGTCCACTCCATCTTCCCTATTCAGTTTCTCACTCGCACTTGCCATCTCCTAGAAATCCTCATCCTAGATAAGCCCCAGTCTCACTGTTGCCCCTCCAAAAGATGCCTGGTCAATTTGGCCCCAGTAAGATCCAGGTCCCCTTCTCTCTACAGGACTTAAAGCAAAGTAAGGGGCATCTTGGTAAGTTTTCTGATGACCCTGACAGATATTTAGAGGCTATCCAGAATTTAAGCCAAGTATTTTAACTCACCTGAAAAGGTGTTATGTTACTTTTGAATCAAACCCTGACTAACATTGAGAAGCAGTCCACTCCACAAGCAGCAGAGAGATTTAAGAATGAGATTTGTATCACATATACTGTCAGAGAAGGGGTCAAACTTTATCCAACTGGAAGATAAGTAGTACCACTGAATGACCCTAAATGGGATCCCAATGATGAGAAGGGAGAATGGAAGAGAAGACACTTTCAGGTGTGCATAATGGAGGGCTTACATGGGCCTAGAACCAAGCCTCTTGTTTATACCAAGCTATCCATAATAGATGAGGAATTTGATGAGATTCCACTGCCTTCCTGAAAAGGCTAAGAGAGGCCTTGGTAAAGCACACCTCTCTACCTCCTGATTCAGCTGAGGGACAACTAATCCTAAAGGATAAATTTATTACTCAGGCAACCCCTGATATCAGGAGGAAACTATACAAACAGGTCCTGGGACCAGACAGTACTTTAGAGGACCTCCTGAAAGTGGCCACCCTGGTCTTTTGTAATAGATACAGGGAGACCCCAGAGAGAGAGAGAAGACAAAGGAAAGAGGTAGAGACTTTAATGGCCACCATGGAAGCCCACAAGCCCCAGAATCTCTGAGGTGCACTTGTTAACAGCTACAGATATGGTAAATCAGGGCATTTTAGGGAGGATTGCCTAGGCAGCATGAAAAACCCATTTTGACCCTGTTCAATCTACAATGAGGATTACTGGAAGGTGAACTTCCCCCAGGGATCCTGGTCACTGGGCCCAGAGCCAATTTCCCAAATGGTCCAGTAGGAATGAGGAGTCGTGGGGCTTCTCTCCCTGGCTCTGATGGTCCAGATCACCATTAACATCCAGGAGCCCTGGGTAATTCTGGAAACTGAAGGAAGGAAAGTAGACCTCTTTCTGGACACTGGGGCTGGTCTCTTGGTTATTTTCTCCAATTCTGGCCCCCTCTACTTTCTTAGCATGACCATGTGGGGTGTCTCAAGAAGGTCTTTAACCTGATATTTTTTCGTAATCCCTTAGTTGTTGGTGGGGAGACCTCTTGTTCACTTGTGCCTTTCTAATTATGCCTGAAAGCCCAACTCCTCTGTTTGACACAGATATTTTGGTCCATATGGAGACCACCATCCTGATGGCTTCAGCACAAACTCTTTGTTTCTTCCTAGTGAATACCAATATTAACCTAGAAGTCTGGGCAATTCTAGGGAAAATTGGCTGAGCCAAAATTGCCATACAGGTCCAGATCCATTTTAAGGATCCCAACCCCTTTTCTAACCAGAAACAATACTCTGTGAAATCAGAAGTTAGGAAAGAACTAGAAGCCATCATTGGTAATTGAAGGTGGCAGGGCCTCCTCAAACCCTAAAACAGACCTTGTGATACCTCAATGTTGGGGGTACAAAAACCCAATGGGAAATGGAGACTACTTCAGGACCTTCAACTCATTAATGAGGTTGTGGTTTCAATTCACCAGGTGGTTCCCAATCCATACACCCTGCTAGCTCAAACACCTGAGGGAACTAAATGCTTCATAGTCCTGGACCTAAAAAATGTCTTCTGAATACCATTACACCCTGACTGACAGTATTTGTTTACATTTGAGGATCTCTCTAACCAAATCACCCATTTATCCTGGATGATGTTACTCAGGTATTCTGAAACCCTCCCCACTTCGTTTGGGCAGGCCTTATCAAAAGACCTCTCTGAGTTTGTTTATCATCAGGGTAAAGTTTTACAATGTGTAGTTGACATTATTCTGTGCACTCCAACTGAGGAAATCTCTCAAGAGGGCAGTAAGGCTCTTCTTAATTTTTCTGGCTAACAGAGGATATAAGGTTTTAAAATCTAAAGCTTAGCTCTGTCAAGTTTCAGTGAAGTGACTAGGTCTGGTCCTTTCAGAGGGGACCTGGAAATTGGATGAAGAAAAGATTAAGCCCGACTTCTCCTTTTCCCTCCCCAAACCCTCAAGCAACTGAGGGGATTCATAGATATTATGGGATTCTCCAAACTATGGATCCTTGGCTACAGTGAAATAGCTCATCCCTTATATCACCTAATAAAAGAGACTTAAGCAGCTAATACTTACTCTTTAATTTTGGAACCAGAGGCTAGAAAGGCCCTTGACTAACTAAAACAAGGCTTGCTTAAGGCACCAGTCATAAGTTTTTCCATAGGAAATATTTTTAACTTTTACATGTCAGAAAGGAAGTGAATGGTCCTGGGAGTTGTAACCCAGGCTCAGGGTCCAGCCCAGCAGCCTGTAGGGTATTTAAGTAAGGAACTTGTTTTTGTAGTCAAAAGATGGCCAGCCTGTCTCTGGGCAGTTGCAGCAGTAGCTTTGCTGGTACCGGAGGCTACTAAGTCAACCACAGGGAATAACTTAACTGTTTATACTCCACATAATGTGGCAAGACTGCTGTCTTGTCTCTGGCTAATGGACAACTGCCTCCTCAGGTAACAAGCTAGCTCTGCTATTATAGGGTCTGCATTCAACTTAACAAGCTGTCCCTAGTCCCTAAATCCAGCCACTTTCCTCCCACAGGAAGCTGGAGAGCTTGAATATGACTGTGAACAGACAGCAGTACAAACCTATGTGTCCAGAGAGGACCTCAAAAAAACACCATTAGAGAAACAAGACTGGATTATCTTTATGGACAGTTCTTTTGTAGAACAAGGAATCCATAAAGCAAAGTATGCAATAGTTACTCTGAATGACATTGTTAAGAGCATGTCTCTCTCTTCAGGCACAAGTGTTCAACTAGATGAGCTAATTGTGTTCACAGGGGCACTGAAACAAGGGAAAATGGTTCACATTTATGCTGATTCTAGTCAGCATAGTCTTCCTCACAGCTAACAAGTCTCCCATTAAATACCATCAGGAAATTAGTAGACTATTATCCTAGGTTATCCTCTCATGAAAAGTGGCAGTAATACATTGTAAATGCCACCAAAAAGTGATTGGATAAAATAGCCAAGAGAAATACGTTGATAGACCAACTGGCTAAATCAGCAGCAAAAGGGGTCCACATTTAGGAGTCACTTGAAGCCCCACTGATCTGAGAGGGCTTCATAAGTGAAATAAAACCTCAATGATCTCCTGCAAAAATAGAATGGGCCACCTCTTGGGGATATATCTTTCAGTCCTCAGGATGGCTAAAATGAGAGGATGGCAAGCTTCATCTACTGGCTGCCAACCAATAGAAAGTCCTTAAAAGCCTTCACCAGGCCTTCCACCTAGGTAAGGATAAAACCTATCAACTGGTCCAAATCTTTTTCTCAGGTAAAAACCTGATACAAGTGGTTAAATAGGTTTTTAATGCTTTCCAGACTTGCCTTAAAAAGAATCCCCTCAACTGATGCCTTCTTCCCCCAGGAACCTGAAGGACAGGTGGCTACCCAGGGAAAGACTGGCAAATGAATTTCACCAATATGCCAGTGGTAAGGGGCATCTAGTACCTTCAAGTATCGATAGGTACTTTTACTAACTGAGTAGAAGCATTTCTATGTTGAACAGAGAACACCTCTGAGAAGATTAAGATATTAATTAATTAGATACTTCCTTGTTTTGAACTTCCTAAGTACCTCTAGAGTGATAATGGACCCTCATTCAAGGCAGCTGTCACCCAGGGAGTCTCAAAGGCACTAGGCATACAGTACCATCTTCATTGTGCTTGGAGACCAGAATCCTTGGGAAAGTTAGAAATGAAAAATGATATTATCAAAAGACACTTCAGGAAACTGTCTCAGGAGATTGATATCCCTTGGACTATCCTCCCCATATCCCCACTACATGTTAGAAACACCCCTTCAAAGTTAGGTTTGAGTCCTTTTGAAATGATATATGGAGGGCCTTATCTCACTGATGTTTTGTGCTAGACTAAGAAACCTCTGATTTAATTAAACATATAATTTTTTTGTACCATATCTAAGAGGAACTGGAACAACTGATGGAGGCCCAATCCGATGAACTAGGCCCATTCAATTCAACCCAAGGAATCTAGTACTGGTAAAGGTACTTCCTTCTCTTGCTCTCTCTATAAGCCCAGACTGGCAGGGACCTTACACCATACTTCTTTCTACTCATATGGTAGTGAAGGTCACTGGAATAGATTATTGGATTCATTATAGCTGAGTAAAGGACTGGGAAGTTAACAGAATTACCCTGTCAACCCAGAAGAGCATCCAAAGTACCAATGTGAAGATATCGGTGACCTCGAGCTAAAACTTACAAAAGATTAGTGTTAATAATTAACCTCCCATTGGTATCCTTTTTATAGTCTTGCCTATGCTTGTTATTCTTACCTTCGATCTGTTCTATACCAGATCAAATAATTTCAGAATTAGTATATTTCACTTTTTATTTCTGTAATCTTTGGCAATAGATTCTTTCCTCTTAACTCCTTTCTTGTATAATACACATATTTGATCTATGCATACTTAACCTTGTAAAATTTGTTTCTTCTTGTCTAGAGGCCATTAAACTCCAAACGATCAGGCAACTGGAGCCTCAGATGATGGCTCCCTTCTGCCGAGGAACCTTAGGTAGACCTCTGGGAGGAATTCCTCAGGGAGGAATTCTCCCCAAAGCAATGTCCCCTGTAAGCAGGAAGTAGCTATGATTGGTCATCATCCATATTCTAACTGCAGTTAGATGTGTCTCTTAGGAGGAGGGAAATAATAGGAAGAGGAGGCAGAGAAATTCTAGGCAGAACAAGGTGGTCCCCAACAAAATCCCATTCTCAAGCCTGCAACCATGGCTCAAACTGAAAACTTCCATCCCTGTTTTTCTGCTCAAATGTTGTCTTTTTCAAAAACACCCATGGCCCCGCTCCACCCCATACTGCAACTATAAAAAACCCAGACTCAGCTGGCAGAGAGAGGAGAAGCAGCTGGATGTCAAAGACTACTGCTGGACTTTGTAGAAAATTGGCTTGACTTCAGAAGGACAGCGGGATGGCATAACTTTGGAGAAGAATCTGGTCAAAGATGGCCGGACTTCAGGGAAAGATTAACTTCCTGCCCCATCCCATTTTCAGGTTCCCTTCCTGCAGAGAACCACTTTCTTTGGCAATATAACCTCCCACATTTACTATCCTTCAATTTCTTCATGCGACCTAATTTCTCCTGAATGCCAGACAAGAGCTCAGGTGCCACATGTGGATACAAAAGGCTGTCACACTTGCCCTTTGCCCTCACTAGCAGAAGGCAGCCACCTCATGTGAAAAGGCAGAGGGCCCACAGAGCTGGTAACACTTAAGCCGTCCATGGATGGCAGAGCTAGAAGAGCAATTTAACACTCCCTCTGGGACTTCAGGGGTCACAGGAAACCCCCATTTGCTGTCACAGGGCCTGCACAGAGTTTATGCCTGCCAGAACCCAAGAGCACTTTCTCTGGCTTCTACATGCACTCACCTGTGTGCTCCCTCTCATGAGGGATGAAGCGCAGGAAGTCTGAGTGATTGAAGTTTGCTCCTGTCAGCTCCGAAGTGGGTGGTTGTTTCCAGAGTTCATGCATTCCAGTTCCCACCTCGTTCACTTGCATGCTCCCTCCCATGAGGAGTTGAAAGCTGCAGGCTAGGTAAATGAGAAACCCCTGATCAATGGGTTGTCTCTGGGTCAGGAGAATAGAGAATGGTCACCCGAAGTCAGAACTCCTGAGCTTTCTTCAGGGCTCATGGAATTTGACGAGACTTACAAAGGGTTCTCTGAGTTATGCCTGCTGGATTTCCATCAGCAATTCCTTCAGAGATCTTCTCAACACATACAAACACAACAAAGACAAGACAGACAGAAGGCTTTCCAAACCAAGATCCCTAACCAAAAGTTCTAAGAGTATTCCTTCCAAACTAACCTCTTATTTTCCCATTTCCATTTTCCATTTTCCATTAACCTCCTTCAAACCTTCCTGATTGAGGAGAAATCTCTCAAACCAAGACTATTTCTATTAATTAGGAAGAGCCAATTGACACCCCCAAAGGTGCCAAACCAAGACACTGAAGGATCTGGACCAATCAGGAGAAGAAAGGAGGTATTGGCAGCAACTAGAATACTCACCAAATTAGACACTCCATAATCAGAATACATCTACGGGCACTCCATTGTGGGACTACAGACACCCCATAATGGGGATAGAGTTATGGGATGTCTTCCCAAGACTATTTCTCTATTGCAATCAAATCCATGCACATTGGGTTGGCAATGACCCACTGGTAGAGACAGTGTCAGAGTCAGCCCCCAGTCCAAGAGAACTAGGTGGCCACTTGGCTGGCCTCCAGATCCATCACTGAAGTGAGGCTCCTAAACCACAGGCAAATAGTCCCAAGGGCAACCTCTGCTGAGCCCCCAAATTTGTAAACACCCAACGTGTTAAACTTGCCACTGCCTAGACAGAGCCAATTTATCAAGACAGGGAATTTGCAATACAGAATTATTCACACAGAGCTGGCTGTGTGGGAGACCAGAGTTTTATTATTACTCAAATCACTCTCCCTGAGCATTCGTGGATCAGAGTTTTTAAGGATAATTTGGTGGGTAGGGGCCACTGAGTCAGGAGTGCTGATTGATGGGGGCACAGATAAAATCAGAGCAAGTTGAAGCTGTCTTCTTTTGCTGAGTCCGTTCCTGGGTAGGGGCCACAAGATGAGTCAGTTTATTGATCTGGGTGCTGCCAGTTGATTCATCAAGTGCAGAGCCTGCAAAATATCTCAAGCACTGATCTTAGATTTTACAATAGTGATGTTATCCCTAGGAGCAATTTGGAGAGGGTCAGAATCTTGTAGCCTCCAGCTGCATGACTCCTAAACCATAATTTCTAATCTTTTGGCTAATTTGTTAGTCCTACAAAGGCCACTTAGTCCCCAGGTAAAAAGGATATTTGTTTTGGTAAAGGGCTGTTATTGTCTTTGTTTTAAACAACAAACTAAGTTCCTGACAAAATTAGTTTGACCTTTGCAAAGGAATGAATAAGGATAGCTTGGAGGTTAGAAGTAAGATGGAGTTGGTTAGGCCAAATCTCTTTCACTGTCTCAGTTATAATTTTTCAATGGCAGTTTGAAAACCAAAGGCTAGGTTGTCAGGAGACCTGCTGTTCCGTGGGAACCTGCTGGTCTTCTGTGCTGGTCAATGTCAGAAAGGGTTGCTGGGTATGTCTACAGGTGGTCTCTTGATGCAGAAGGTCAAGGGTGGGGAATCTTTGGGGATAGTGGTGTTGCTGTAGGTGAAACTGTTGCAGCCTGGGGATTTTTACCCAGCAGGCAGCTGTGGGGACCACCAACTCATTCTCCACTCTCCCTTGAAGAGATCTCTTTCTCAGTATCTGGCCCAGTTAGTTAGTTTTGTCCCAAACTTCCTATGCCCAGATCACTAGGCAATTAGGTGTCCTGAGCCAAGGGAATCCACCAAGCAGAAGCTGTGGCTGGCAGACAAACCACACTCTTCCCAAGCCAGCCCTGTGGTGGGAGGCACACCCGGCTTCCAACATTGGCCCACAAACCCATGCCTCTCTCTCCCCAGTGTTCTGAGAGTGAGGGCTTTTCCCTCACTTGAGTTCTGGCCACAGATCTCAGTTCTGCACTCCTAGGTTCTGTGCTCTAACTCTTGGGTGTTCACACCAGACCCATGGCTTTTTAATCCGGCCCCTAAATATTATGCACCAGCTGTGTTAGGGGCCAAGATGCTCTCAGGCCATTGGCAAAACACTCTCACAAGGGGTTACTGGAGAAGTGCTCCAGCACAGGTAGCCAGCAAAATGCTCCAGTGGGGGCCACCAGAAAGGCAATTCAGTGGAACAGTTGAGACTGTGCTACAAGCCTGCTTCTGTGGGAGTGGCCAGCCATGGACCTTTGCAGGGGCTTGCAAGTAAGGTGCATACAGACCTGACATCCCCAGTCTTATAGAAAAGACAGCCCTGTTTTTTCTAGATCTGGCAGTGAACAAAGGCTACAGCCACTCACAGCAGTATGGAGAGCCCTGGGAGATAGACCCCTATGGCTGTGTTTTGTTGCAGCTGTCTCTTTATAAAACACTCTAGGCTCTGTGAAGGCATAAGCTCTGTATCTGCCTACTTTCTGAGAAGTATCTCCAACTAGCTCAACTGTCGATGGGGTTTGTAGGATCCTTTGTAGCTAGGATACCATAGTGACAGTGGGTTGTCCCACAGTTATTTAACTCACCACTTCCTTAGGAGTCATTCAGGGCCAAGAATGAGTCGTGGTGCACACAACAACCCCTTGCAGGGCTCTTAGGTTCCCCCTCTTCAGCCTCATTGTCAGTGTCACTTCTCTATCAACTCTCAATTTTTTTTTCAAAAGATGAGTTGGATATATGTTCATTTACTTGATATTATTGTCTCATTTGGTGCAAGAGGCTTTTCCTGGCTATGTCTTGTTGGCTATCTTGTGCCTTCCTTTTCTTTCTTTAGATTGAAAAAGATACTGATTAATAAGAAAGATAAGCTGACTGGACCAGAGAAAATGCACACCCCAAGAAACTCACTGACTAATATGTGTCCTGGGTTGAACTGAGTAATGATAGTGAGGAGATAATTATATGATTGACACTCCTGGGTCTCCTCAAAAGGGTATGTAGTAAGCCATCAATGGGCTTGAGAGCCGCTACAGTGCAGAAGCATAAAGGACTGCAGCACCACCCAGGAAAAAATTTGCAGGGCATTAGAAGGAAATATAGTCTTTCAGCAAAATCAACTGACAGACAACAGATACTTAAAGACCCTCTTGACCCAGTACATTACCAAACATTGAAAACCTTCTGAATAGCAACAGTTCTATATCTGAAAGCAGATACCACAGGACACCTGGAATAGAAATAATTTGGGACCCAAAATATACACAGACTGGTCTAGGATTAATTCATTATCCAGTTGTGGTCCCAGAATTAATATAAAAAAAGAAAAAGTGCCAGTCTGCTTAGAATCCAGGTTCACATTACTCTTAAAATAAATGAAAATGTATTGATATTCTAGACCAAAAATTTGAACTTTTAATAGATATTATTGGAGAAAAGACTATGTCTTATCTCTGGTCTGCCCTTAACATATTTGTAGTTCAGGGAGTGATAATATCAATTAAAGTCCATATACTATGTGTTGAATACCCAAAACTTATAACCAATCAATGAAATGTGTTTTATCTTCTTCACCTGACTAACATTCCTTCATAATAATGGGGAAGATCATATCTGAGTGGAGGATACTTAGACTCTTCTAAGCTCTGAACAAGAATATGCTAGTAAGGAGAGAGCCAGCTCCTGGCCTTTGGCTGATCTCCCCTTCCCCACCTCTGCCAGGTTCAAACTCTCACCATGACAAGAGTTTTGCACATGAGCATGGACACAACAGCCTATTTAAGCTGTGTCCACAGTGTGTGACAAGAACCATTCTTTGTCCCCAGTCTTCTACTCCTAGGCTTAGAGATCAACGTAATTGCAGCAGAGCCCACCCTGTAGAGGACACATTGAAGAAGAGATCCATGTCTATGCAGGTCCTGGAATCAACTCGTGAAACATTTAGGCTTGGTTTTTCAGGTAGTGGATATCAGGACAATGATCTGGAAGGAAGGATATGGGATCAAGGTGACCATATAACTTTGGGAATTTTAGAGAGGGAGAAAGGGATTTTATGATTGACACTTACATAAAGGTAAGTGTCACAGTTCACTGAGGATAACCTAGAACTCAGACTTTTTCTATGATTTTTGTCTATGTAATTTAGAAGTAGTTATAGAGTTAGAGAAAAGATACAAATAGTTCTTATTATACAGTTTTTCAGTCATTCTCAGTTTTTAAATATAATTATTGTTTTGCTTTTAAAAAGCTTTAATGTATTGAAGTTTCTAAAAATAAAAATATTATTTGATAATTTGACCTCTAGAGTAAAAAATTGTAAAGTAAGGAGTCAATATCTGAATATACCTGATGAAGAATTATCCTTCTTATATATTACATGATCCAAATATAAACAGCTGTGGTTATTTATCTGCAATCAAAAGAAGTTCTGTTGCGTGAAAATGCACTCTCAGGTTAACTGTTTAGAATGAGGTTGTTTTATTCAGGAAGGATTTGGTTTCATGGGTCCAAGAGTCTTCTGATAAGCCCAGCATATAAAGGTAGGTTATTGGTAATGTGCCGAGAACTCCAGGCATCCAATTTGAAGCAACACAGTTGGAACTCCCTCAAAACTGGAAACTCTTTAGACAGTGATCTTCTCTCCATGTCTGGGACTGCATGGTCTTTGTTTTCTATTCCTCTGTGTACACATACATCAATATCTCCTAAGTATAACAGTTCTTCTGCTCAGTGTTCGGTTTCAGCTTCCTCAAATTTAACTTGCTCAGTGTTGGCATATAATGGTGCCATTGTTAGCTGGTTCTACTTACTTTACTGCCCACAATGTCCAATTTAAGAGTCAAGTCACTCATTTTTCTATTTCTTATTTCAAATTACTGAATGACAGAGTTTGGATATTTGTCCCCCCATATCTCATGCTGAAATGTGATCCTCAGGGTTGGAAGTGAGGCCTGGTTGGAGGTGTTTTTGGGTCATGAGGGTGGATCCCTCAGGGCTTGGTGTTGCTTGAAAATAGTGAATGAGTTCTCATGAGATCCGGTTGTTATAAAATTATGTGACTTCTCCTCACTGTCTCTCTTGCTCCCATGCTTGCCATGTAAGACACCTGTTCCCTCTTTATCCATCATTATTGTAAGCTTCCTGAGGTCCTCAACAGAAGCTGATAGCAGTGCTATGTTTTCTATGCAGCCTGTAGAACTGTGAGCCAATCAGACATCTTTTCTTACAAATTGCACCACCTCAAGTATTTCTTTATAGTAATTCAGTAATGACCTAACACTCCGATAAAGAATGAAATAGGCTCAAACTTGGACAACTGTCAATCCCTTTTGATGGTTCTTTATTTTTGGTGAAAATTTATTTTAGCTCTTCTTTACATAAGGTGGCAAAAGTCCATTTATATGTTTATATGAATTGAAAACTGCAGAAGGGAGATACATCTCATTTTCTTAAAGATAGTCATAGATCAAAGAGATTTTTCTATTTTTAAGAGAGAATGAGAATAAGAACAATTTATTTGGATTTATATCAATAACAACATACAGAGTTACATTATTAGATATTTTTTGAATAATTTGTTCTCAATTTTTATAATCAAATTTTCTAAAATATTCACAAATTGTTTCTTAATATCTCAAACTTGCAAAATAGGTGCTTTTTGTAATTATAGTACATTCTTTGTAGTTTTTTCACATTTGAAAAAATCCAGACATAGTTGACAACTATTTTATTTAGTAATTAACAAAACAGAACGGCTTGCTAGTTAATAAAATATATAAGCTATTAGTCACACAAATTACTACCATACAGGAGAAAAAAAACATTAAATTTCATGAGAAAAGCTAATGACAGGAAGCCTACACTGATAACTGATTTTCACTTCTTTATTGGAGTAAGCTACAGTGATATTAGAAACAGAATGACATTGTTATTAGCAATGTATATAGACTCAGAGAAAAGAAAAGAGCTATGAATATCAGAATGAGTTTTGTTATTGGCAACTATGTTTGCTGTTATTTGATACCTCTCTCCTGGGCAGATACAAAAGCACACACCAATCAAATGTCTATCTGGGGTCTCTATTCCAATGTCTGTAGTTCTGCTTTTGAGTGTATTTATGCTATTCTGTTATGAATACACAGATTGCTAGATATTCTGGCAATCTTACCCTACTAAACCTATATTCTTTGAATGCCAATTTTAAAAAGACTCTTTAGAAAGGCTTCCTGGGTTAAATTCTTCCCCTGATATTTGCTAATGGAAGAAGTCACTTTGAAGGTAGCCTCAGTTTATTCATTTTTTAAAATGAGGACAATAGTTGTACTTATCTCAAAATTGTTGTGAAGATTGTATCTGGCATTAAGTACTCTGTTTGTGCGAGCAATAAAGATGATGTTATGACAAAAATGATAGGAAGAAAGATTCCAACACTAAATATTGTGGAGGGTAGAAGAAATCAGAGATATGCCATGAACTTAAGGAGCTAAAATATCATCACTAAAAAAGAGATAATGAAACCATTTTGAAGCCTACTAAATTGAAATGTCACTATTTCTATATTTGAGATTTACTGTGTGCAGTATTTATAAATAATGGGGTAAAAATCATAAAAATCAGTATTTAAAGAAAAAAAATGCATCATATGAAAAGTTACCCACAAGAAACAAAATTAACTTTCAGAACAGGGCTTAACCTCCCATTAACCTATCTAAATTTTCTTAAGTATAGTATTCTAAAATACTTTTGGAATTCAATAAAAGCACAGAATAATCATTTATTCATTCTTCTTATTTAAAACATACTATGTATAAGCTGCTGTAAGTATCAATTTAGTTCTTACAAAGAGCAAGCACTGGAGATTAACGTAAAAGAAGACTTTACCTGTCTTTGAGATTAGCTTCACTAAAGAAGTAATTCTTAAGGTATGCACCAAAGGATGAATAGGATTTAGCTAGAAAACCAAGTGGAAATACAAGTGTTTCACTAAAAAGGACAGTATGTTCAAAGGCCAAGGGCAGGAAAGTTAAAGGAACTTCTGAAAAACTGTGAAAAGCCTATTATTAATAGCTGAAGAGGAAGAGTGATGGAACCTAAGCCTGGAGAAATTTTAAAAATGACTAAAGTACTCAAGGCCTATTAGACCATGACAATGATTGCTTTTTTTATTCTATGAATAATGGGAAGTAGTTAAAATATTTAAAAGCAGCAAGTGAAATAAATTATTAACTTATTTAATAATTTAAATAAATTTAAATTATTACATACCAATGTTTATCAATATATCATTATGATCAATATATTAATATTTAAAATCATGGAAATTCATGTACTTGTTTATGGAAGGACTGCATAATAAACAGCAAAGTAGACCTTGTCTAAGAAGAAGAATGAGAGTAAATATTTGTAGTACTCATCTAAGCAATGTCCCAGGAGAAAAGATTCCACGCCATCTAATACTAGGAA
This sequence comes from Pan troglodytes, assembly GCF_028858775.2. Taxonomy (NCBI): domain Eukaryota; kingdom Metazoa; phylum Chordata; class Mammalia; order Primates; family Hominidae; genus Pan; species Pan troglodytes. The sequence goes on along the minus strand of NC_072403.2, from coordinate 78,107,053 downwards.
TTTCCAGACTTATATACAGGACCTTTGCTTTGTGTTTGTCTGCTCGAAATTATAAAAGAGTGATTATTTTTCTTCTCATTGGCCAAATGAAATTTTCTGATTGTATCTTCACAATGCTCTAGAATGCAATATTTTCAGTGTCTATCTACTACATATTCTCAGTATTTTGAAGATTTGGGGAAGCATTTTTGTTGCTTGTATGACGAAAATTTGATGTGTCACATGTGTATCTATATATCTGTCTGTAGACCTACATATTTACATCTATATATACATATACACACTTACATTTAATATACATTCAATCCCTTCCAACAAAGTTATCAATATGTACTTGAAGAGTACTATGCTTCTATGTTTGAGACACAACCAGTGATATTGTTGCTATGGGGCAGTATTAGCTTGAAGTCGTTGAATATTTAAATTACGAAACTTTCCTTGATCTTATTCTATACTTAACAAATCATTTTGATTGTGATTTTGTTGCCCATGTACTTTAAGTATCAGTAGCAAAACCAACTTACTAAGTACACATAGGAGTGTTCAGGGCTGTGTTGGAGTTATCAGCAGCTTTCCTAGATTCTATACCTAGTAAGCTGCAAACGAGGGTCTCTAATATTGATCTCTACATAACTCTGGAGTCCATGCACTTAGAATCATACAGAACTGAGGCAAATGCCAGTTAACTATAGTGTTACTCATTCTACAGCCTCAATAAGTTACTTAAACTCATCACTAAAACAGGTAAAGCATTATTAACCTCCTGAAGTTGTGGAAAGGAATAAGCTGGATATATTTAGTGTTCTGCCTTGTACATAGTATGCATTTAATAAACTGCAATTTTGAGTGTTTTTGCTTTAGTTACCTGTGCATTTTCTATTCCTCTTTGGGCCCTGATAAGGATAAATGACTGGGCTTATACAACAAGCACTGTAGCACGAGGTTGTCATCTTATCAGCTTTCTCTCAATGAGCTTTTCATAACCTTAGTTCATCTAATTTTCAGGGAACACTTTCCTCTCATGACTTATGTTCACAGATATGTTCAGGAGTAAGAAGACAAGTGTATGCAGTCAAAGGACCTATATATTGAATAAAAGCTAAATATCTAATGAATATTTACTATGTGCAATTATAAGGTATAATGTAGAATATAACATGTATAATTATGGTGAACAAACAGTTCAGATTAGCCTTAATAACAATACTTTTTGAAGTTCAAGAGTGATGATTCACTAAAATTATAATTAAAAGTGATTGGATTTCAAGGATTCCATTGATAAAACTTCACAAGTTAATTTAAAAAGTGTGAATGTTTATATATTGTTGATATTTCATTTGGGAAAGGTTAGGAAAATACTGTCCACACAGCTACATATACTGTCAAAAAATATCAAATCAATTGAAACCAGTGTTCTTCTGCTGTGTTAGGAAGTGATCATATTAGATACCCTATGAGCTTTTTCAAAATATATGATGCTATCTACTGGTTTCCCAGCTTTAATTCACAAACCTCCTAAATGCAGGAGAGTCTCCAAGAGTTCAGAATAAGACAAAGGAACAAAGGACAGAGAGCGTGTGCAATCTGGGAAACATTCCCTAACACATTCAGAGCGGCATTTTTTTCCAGCCATTTCCAGGCAACCTTATGATCTCATCAATTTAATTGTCAAAGCATAAGTATCCAATCACTTATTTTCCACACAATGCACTTCCCAAAAGTCAGTAAATCTGAAATAAAATTTTGTCTCTCTTTTGTTCACCTATGTTTGGTAGTAGGTTAGGAAGAAATTTCTGACTTTCCAAGAATGGCCATTTCTATTCTAGCTATCATGTTTTACACAGAAGGCTTCAGAAACTTTTTCCAAGACATACAATTAATTTGTGAAAAACTCATGTCTGCTGACTTAATTAGTGCTATTTTCCAATACTGTGCATTCGAATGAAGCCATACATTTTGATCTTATCAATATGTTATATACGTGACAGGAAAATCAGAATAACTCTCAGGCTTCTTCCACCACAGGAAATACTGATAATTTTGAATTGTTTAAAAAGGGAAATTTAGTGACAAATATGCTTATTTGGGTATGTTAACTACTGTTTTCTTCTAAAGTTAAGTTATTCATTTTATTTGGATGTAATATTTACTTTTAAGCTTTACAAGTTCTAATTTTTTTGTTCCTCCAGTATGATCCTGGTTAATATTTTTAGTTAATTAAGGTGGCTTTTAGGCAGGCATACAAAGTTGATCATGTCAATTCTTTAGATAGAGCAGTCTGGAAGTCAAATAGAAGGATTTTTTAGTCTGGCTTCTGACAGTTTTTCTTCTTTCTACATTTGACTATGCTATTTAAATGAACATTTTTAGTAATATATTCACATGATTGCTCATAAAAATGTAATTATGTTCTTTGTCTTCTAACTCTACAGTTTCCTGTCCCATTAGAGTAAGTCATGGGATTCATGCTTTCTTCTTCTAAAACCACCATATTGCCATAAGCCAAATATGATAAGTAGGAAATTTATCTGACAAACACATGGTGAAATTTCTGCCCACCAAATGGTTTTCAAATCACAGAATGAAAAGGAGCCTTGGGAGATGAATCTACAGATTCTGAAAGAAGCTCTTTTAAAATTACCGGAATAATCTCCTTCATGGCCCAAAGCAACATGTAAATTAAGAGGCAATACACTATGAGTGTAATGGAGCATGTACTTACAAATTCATGGTTCCATTCATCTCATATAAACAGCTCACACATTGTACCTCCCAGGAATAATTACACAACACTAAAGAGTTTGAAATTATAAATATTAAGATAGAAAATTTTCTGTGCACTTCTTTGTGGAAGAAGTTTGAAAATATTAAGAAGGGCTATAATGTTTAATTGTTATAGTACTTTCTAATTGCATACTTGATAGGGTGAATGCCAAATGAATCAAAAAAGCTTTGGGAAAAATCAGTAGGAGAGATGTGCCTGTTGTCCGTTCAAAATAAAGGTTTGCCAGCCTGTTGGCATGGCAGCAGTGTGTGTCACAACAAGGCGGGCTTTTAGCATTCAGGAAAGAACATGAGGCTTTTAGTGTTCAAAGTGCTAGAAACTGGATTCATTAAATAGATAAAAATTGACCTCTTCAGGAAAATAAACTATTAGCAGGAGACTGACTGAACAAAAGGTGTCTTGTACAAGAGCAAAAGGTATCTTCAGAAATGCTACCAAATGCAAGCTTTATAAAGCCATCCAGATTAGGTTGGGGAGGTTGTATGTGCATTTAGTATAATTTGGGAAAAGGATAAGAACAAAAAACTATGAAGAAAATACTGTGTAGAAGCCCAGAGATACTTTGAACCTGGGAAATAGAATTATGTCTTAAAATATTAGTTTTCAAAATTTTAGAAATATCTATGACATAAATCCCAAGAGACTGGTATTAAATATATTGGAAGTGTAAACAATATATTAAAAAAAGTACTAATTTTATATCATAATAAGAAAATATTTTATGAGAACAGCTAATTCAATAGACCAAAAGCTGATTTTCTGATGTGTTCACCAAGACTCTGAAATATTTGAGATTGCAAGGGCCAGAGATAAATGTCAGAAAATTAATCATGGCATATAGCCTTCATTTTAATGGAATAAATATAGGTTTGGAAAGTGGACTGCTAAGCCTAGTAGTGAGCATGAGAAAGGGAACGCTCCAGAATAGCGTGTTAAATTACTGTTTTGGATAATCATAAAAAGGGAATAAAAAAGATAACATCATATTTCATGTTGTAGCTTCAAGTCATATCAAAACCTCAGTTGTAGGTATGAAACAGAGAAAAAGCAGAGAAGGAAATATAGCAACTAATCTGTCTGCTGTCCTGCATGATGCTAAAATATTAGAAAAGAGCAGCCAATCTCAAATTTAAAAAAGTTGATGTAATTCCTCCCCACCTCCCACCCCTTGCAAAGATGGTGAATTGGAGACATCGGTAGCATGCCTCTCTCACTTGGAAAGAGAAAATAGTATGTAGAAATTTACTCTGTGAATTGTTTTCCAAGAAGCAACTCAGAAACTTAACAGAATAACTTACAGAAACCACCGACCTTCGAAGGAAGCAGCAAGCAGTAGCCTACATGATGAATCAGACAGAACACTGTATCTCTAGAGGATGAGTGGGAGAGAGACTGCCTTCATGATGCACTCTCCCACAGGGGAGCCAGGCAAACCCCGCCACAGGGAAGGCCTTAACCCTACCCAGTGCTGGAGGTGATTTAGTGAGCAGTGAGGAATATATGAGAAGAAGAGGCATCAGAGCGTGCTTTGCATTCACTCCCAGACTAAAGCAGGGACAGAGGGAAGCCATTCCAGATCATACCTCACAGGGGACCTCACAGAACTCTGCCAGCTAACTCAGGTGGTGGGCACAGGTTGAGATAAGCTCCCAATGGAGATCTGCAGTCGAATATTGAATGGGAAGGAACCTTGATGAGCAGAATCAAGGGGCAAGTAAGAAGTGTGTTATAAACATGGGTGCAGGAGTTGGACACCTCTGCTTCATGGGCAGGCGCGGAGGGGTGTGGCCTGAAAGCACGGTTTCTGTCTCCATTGGGAAAGCTTATGGCCTGAGGCAGTTTTGAGTTCTGAGCACAGGCTGCCTGGAACCCAACTGGCTGCCACTAGCAGAACACTGGTTCTAAGACATGCCTTTTCAAGTGTATAGAAGCTGAGTGGGGCTTACTGCTGCCTGCTACCACACCCCGTCTCTGTGTGGATTATTTTGTGCAGCAGAGGCAGCTGTGCTCCTCCCTGGAACATTTCTCCAAAGGCTAGGGAACTGCCTTCTGATCTCCGTTGGAGCGGATACTTGTGCCTGCGTGCAGGGAGCCAGAGCACAGACTTACCTGGCCCAACCCCTACCTGGCCTCTCCACCCACCCTGGTAGGATAACACAACAGGAACATTTAGGAGCTCCATGGCCCTCCCTCTTGCCTGAGGCACCAGAGTACATCCCCTGGGTAACACAAGGAAAACATAAATTCCACTTCTTCCACCACTACCACCACAGCTGGTGCTTTTTGCAATCACCAGCTCCCAGATGGAGGTCAACTGGCATAGCCCATTACAAAATTTGCAGGCACAATAACACAACAGTAAAGAAAGAGAAAACTTTTGCATGATATCAGCTATTTCCATTGCCTAGACTACCCTGGCTAATCAGGAGGTCTTGAGTCCATGTGTCAGGTACATTACTACTACATTTGGCATCTGAGGAAGCCAATATACTAAGGCTATTTATAACCAAGGAAACCTCAGAGCCTATGTCATTCTCCTCCCACTCCTGTCAGTGCAGATGCTGGTACCCACTGCTAGGAGATTAGAGGGGAGGTCACATCACTGGATCTCTTACAGACATTCCCCAGCACCATCCTGGAGTGTGGCAGTCCCAATCAGCAGCTAGACCCAGAAGAGCCCAGAAGAGCACAAGGATTCTCAGTAGTCTGTCCCTCAGGGACTGTTACTCCAAGCGAAAGGAGAAGTGCATCACATTAAGGAAGCACCCCATAGGACAAAGAAAACCAGCCTGCAGGCCTGAGTCTCTGAACTCTCGACGTGTGAGAAGTTTATTTCAGCACAGGTACAGGTGCAGTGCTGGGCTCAGTGGGGAGTCTGCAGCTCTACCCCAACAATCAGGCAGCCACAGTGCTAGTGAAGGGTTTTGGAGAAGGGGACTTCTAATCCCCTTCTCCCACTACTGAAAACACAGCTAGGGCTTCTTCTATGGGAGCATGGCATGAATGCAATACACAACCTTCCTGGAACACCTCAGGGTGACTGCATCACCTCAAGAGGAGTGCCCTCCATGCTCAGGCTCAGACAAGAGGTAGAGTCAAACTCGCTCTCTACATGGAACATCAGCATTCCTGCAGATAAAAAGGGGTGTTAGTGTGATCTGAAATAGCTGGGACACTGGGTAGGGAGTGTGACTAGGAGGCTGATTGCTTTTCTGCTGGCTTGGAAGGAGAGCTGGGGTAGCTCCCTTCCTTTCCTGTGAAAAGACTTCAGTGCATTTCAATGAGAGCTTACCCAGGCACCTCTATCAAGGCTGAGACCTCTTCCTAACATGGGGATATTGGATTTACCCACCTGCTTTAGCTGCAGCCAATTTTTACCCATGGGCACCCCCTACTTGCCTGAAGCCTGAACTGTTCAACCCAATGAATAAAATACTGAGGTAAAATGTAAAAGAAATAAAGAAAGTCTTCAAAAAATATGGAATTATGTAAAACAGTCAAACCCAAGTATTATAGGTGTTATTGAGAGAGGAAAAAAATATAGTTTGGAAAACCTATTTGAGGAAATCATTGAGGAAAAGTTCCCTGGTCTTGTTAGATGTTTAGACATTCAAATACATGAAGTTCAAACAACTCCTGTGAGACTCACTCATAGCAAAAAAGACATCAACAATGTATATAGTCATCAAGGTATCTAAAGTCAGTGTGAAGAAAATCATTCTAAGAGAAGTGAGACAAAAGCATTAGGTAACCTGTAAAGGAAAATCTATCAGCCCAACAACAGACTTCTCAGCAGAAAACATAAGCCAGAAGGGTTTGGGATCCTAACTTTATTCTCCTTAAACAGAATAACTATCAGCCAATAATTTTATATTCAGCAAAACTAAGTTCCCTAGATGAAGTAGAAATAAAGTCTTTCTCAAACCAGAAATGCTGAGAGAATTTGTCAATACTAGACCAGCCATACAAGAAATGTTAAAGCGAGTTTTACATCTTGACACAAAAGGTTGATACACAGCAGAATGGAAACAGAAACTCCTGAAAGCATAAAATTCACAGGACTTATAAAAAAACACAATGAAGAAAACAAAGTCACTAGTTAACAATCAATACTGTGACTGGAATAGCACCTCACTCTCAATATTAATGTTGAATGTAAATAGTCTAAATGCTTCACTTAAAATACATAGATTGGCAGACTGGATTAAAAAATAATTACAAACCAAATATATGCTGTCTTCAGGAGACACACCTAACACATAAGGATTCTTATAGACTCAAGAGAAAGAGATAGAAAAAAGATATTCCACACAAATAGAAACCAAAATTGAGCAGGAGTAACTTTCTTGTATCACATAAGACTGACATTAAAGCAACAACAGTAAAAAAAAGAAAAAAGAAAAATAAGAAAATAAGATAATTATAAAATGATAACAGGATCAATTCAACAAAATATATAACTGTAAATACATATGCACGCAGCTCCAGGGCTCTCAGATTCATAAAGCAATTACTACTGAACCTAAGAATAGAGATGCACAGAAACAAAGTATTAGTGGGGGACTTCAACACTCCACTGAAGCACTAGACAGATCATTGAGGCCAAAGGTCAACAAGGAAACACTGGACTAAAACTGTACTCCAGGACAAATGGATCTAACAAATATTTACAGAGCATTCTACCCAAGAACTGCAGAATGTACATTCTTTTCACCCCCATGAAACATTTTCCAAGGTAGACCATATGATAGGCCACAAACAAATCTCAATAAATTTTAAAAAATTAAAATCATATCAAATATCTTCTCAGACCACAGCAGAACAACACCTACCATGAACACCTCTATGCACAGAAACTGAAATAAATTCCAAAGGAAACTTAAACACTGTACAAATACAAGGAAATTAAAAAATTTGCTCCTGAGTGATTTTGGGCTAAACAATAAAATAAAGATAGAAATTTAATAACCTTTTCAAAATGCAACTGCAGGAGTCACACAAGTTACCAAAGCCTCTGGGATAAAACAAAAGCAGTGCTAACAGGAAAGTTTGTAGCACTAAATGTCTACACCAAAATGTCCGAAAAGTCACAAATTGACAACTTAATAAATTGACAATATAGAAACTTATTTCTCTAGTTTTTAGTCACACCTCAAGAAACTAAAGAAAAAAGGAACCAACCAAATACAAAGCTGCCAGAAGAAAATAGATGACAAAGATCAGACCAGAACTAAACTAAATATAAACAAAAAAATTACAAAAGATTAATGAAACAAAAAATCTGGTTCTTTTAAAAGATAAACAAAACTGATAGACAATTAGCTAAATTAACCAAGAAAAAAATAGAGAAGATTCAAACAAGTTCAAATAGAAATGACAATTGAGACATTACAACTGACGCCACAAAAATACAAAACATCATTCAAGATTACAATGAACACCTCTATGTACAGAAAATGGAAAATCAAAAAGAAATAATAAATTTCTGGAGACATGCCATCCCTCTAGCTTGAATCAGGAGAAATGGATATCCTGAGCAGTCAATAACAAGCAGTGATTTTGAATCAGTAATTTACAAAACTACCACCACCACCACCACCAACAACAACAACCCAGGGCTCGATGGATTCACAGCTGAATTCTACCATACATTCAAAGAAAAATTGATACCAATTCTACTGAAACTATTCAAAAAGATCCAGAAGGAGACAGTCCTCCCTAACTCATTCTATGATGCCAGTATCACTCTGAGACCAAAGCTAGAAAAGGACATAACAGAAATGGGAAACTACAGACCAATATCCTTGATGAATATAGATGCAAAAATTCTTAACCAAATACTGGCAAACTGAATCCAACAGCACAACAACAAAATAATTCATCATAATCAAGTGGGTTTCATTCCAGGGATGCAAGGATAGTTCCACATATGCAGGTCGACAAATGTGATTCCTCACATAAAAGAAATTAAAAACAAAAATTATATGATAATCTCAATAGATGCAGAGAAAGCATTTGATAATATCTACCATCCCTTTATAATAAAACCATCAATAAACTAGGTATAGAAAGAACACACATTAAAATAATAAATGCTGTATACTATAAATGCATAGCCAACATCATACTGAATGGGGAAAAGTTGAAAGAATTTCCTCCAAGAGCTGGAGCAAGATAAGAATCCCCACCTTCACCACTTCTATTCAACATAGTACTGGAAGTCCAAGGCAGAGCAATCAGAAAAGAGAACGAAATAAAGGCATCCAAACTGAAAAAGAAGAAGTCAAACTATCTCTGTTTGCCAATGATAGGATCTTATACCTAGAAAACCCTAAAGACTCCTCCAAAACCTTCTAGAGCTGATAAATGAATTCAGTGAAGTCTTAGTTTACAAAATTAATGTAAACAAATCAGTAGCACTGCTATGCACCAATGACCAAGCTGAGAATCAAATCAAGAACTCAATCTCTTTTACAAAAGCTACAAAAGAATTTCACACACAAAGATTATAAAAAACCTGGGAATATACTTAACCAAGGAGGTAAATTGTAGTTGTCTACAATGAGAATGACAAAATACTGCAGAAGGAAATCATAGATGACACAAATGGAAATACACCCCATGCTTATGGATTAGAAGAATCAATCGTGTTAAAATAACCATACTGCCAAAGCAATCTACAGACTCAATTCAATTTTTATCAAAAGACAAACATTCTTTTTCACAGAATTAGAAAAAACAATCCTAAAATTCACATGGAATCGAAAGATAACAGATATAGCCAAAGCAAATCTAAGCAAAAAGAACAAATCTGGAGGCATCATATTACCTGACTTCAAATTATACTATAAAGCAATAGTAACTAAAACAGGATGGCACTGGTATGTTATAAAGGTAGACACATAAACAGAAATAGAAAATAATTGAACAGAATAGAGAATCCAAGAATAAAGCCAAATACTTACAATCAACTGATCTTCAAAAAAGCATGCAAAATCAGAAATTGTGGAAAGGACACTCTATTCAATAAACGGTGCTGGGTAAATCAAATAGCCACATGTAGAAGAATTAATGGGAATTTTTATTTCTCACCATATATAAAAATTAACTCAAGATGGATTAAAGGCTTAAATCTGAGACCTGAAAACCATACAAGTTCTAGAAGAAAACCTAAGAAAAACTCTTCTGGCCTAGACTAAGAGTTTATAACTAAGAACTCCAAAGTAAATGCAACAAAAAGAAAATAAATAAATGGGACCTAATTAAACTAAAAAAGCTTCTGCAAAGCAAAAGAAATAATTATCAGAGTAAACAGGCAACTTACAGAATGGGAGAAAATATTTGCAAATTACATATCCAACGAAGCAGTAATATCCAGAATCTATAAGGGACTCAAACAAATCAGCGAGAAAAAAATAAATTATCACATTAAAAAATAGGCGAAGACATGAATAAGCATTTCTCAAAGGAAGATATACAAATGTCCAACAAGCATATGAAAAAAATGCTCAACATCATTAATCATTAGGGAAATGCAAATTAAAACCTCGAGATACCACCTTTACCCCAGCCACACACACAAAAAAAATTATTAAAAAGTCAAAGAGTAATGAATGTTGGTATGCATATAATGAAAAAGGAATGCTTATACACTGCTGGTGGGAATGTAAATTATTACAACCTTTATGGAAAACAGTATAGAGATTTCTCAAATAACTAAATATAGATCTACCACTCGATCCAGCAATTCCACTACTGGGTATCTACCTAAAGGAAAGAAAGTCACTATATCAAAAAGAGCCTGCACCTGTATATTTATTGTAGCACAATTCACAATTGCAAAGATACAGAATCAAACTAAAAGCCCACCAACTGATGAGTGAATAAAGAAAATGTATGCGTGCACACACACACACACACACACCATGGAATACTTAGCCATAAAAAATAATGTCTTTTGCAGCCACCTGGATAGAACTAGAAGTCATTATTCTAAGTAAAGTAACTCAGGAATTAAAAAGAAAATATCACATATTCTCACTTATAAGCAGGACTAAGCTATGTGTACGCAAAGGCATACAGAGTGGTATAATGGAAATTGGAAACTCAGAAGGGGATAGGGTAGGAGAGGGGTGAGAGATGAAAAACTGCCTATTGCTTACAATGCACACTACTTTCTGTTGATGGGTACACTAAAATCCTAGACTTCACCACTATAAAATTCATTCATGTAACCAAAAACCACTTGACTCTTTTAAGTTACTGAAATAAAAAATAAAAATAAAAGAAATACAATAAAATATTACTTTGAATTAAAAATAAAAATAAAAAATAAATAAAATTGAATTTAAGTTATTTGTGAATGATTTCCAAAGGAAGGTGTCAAACATGGTGATTTGGTGGTGGTAGTCTTACAATTCTAAGTTGTCTGCGCAGTTTGTAGGAGGACTTCTATTGGAAACAAAACTTTCAGGAAATGGATCTCAGTCCTGGGTGAAGTTTTCTGGTGATATGGTAGTATGAGGTCAGAACCATAGCCAAACTGGTTTCAGGGAAGATTCACATGTTCATGGAGTAATAAAATATTCTAAGAAACCTTCGAGAAAAGAAAAAGGATTGTACAATATTGACATAAAAATATTAAAAATGATTTTTTACCTCGTTGAATTAACTTTGCTAATATTTTCTTCAGAAATTTTGCTCATGAGGAATATCGGTCTATATTTTTCCTTTCTTGCGATAGCTTTATCTAGTTTCGATGTTAGGATAATAATGACTTAATAAAATGTGTTGGGAAATGTTCCCTCTATTTCTATTTTCTAGAAGAGATTTTAATTAATGATTCACTGTCTTTAATGTTGAGTAAATCAGATCTAGATTTACTCAATTTACCTATTTATCCTTTCATGAGTTGTAATAATTGTGTCTTTGAAAGGATTGATTCATTACATATAAGATATAAAATTTACGATCGTAGAATTGCTCATGGTTTCCTTTATTGCCATATTAATGGCCATGAGATTGACCTCTCTTTCATTTCTGATAATTAGTTCATTTTCTTTTTCATTGGTTTCTCTAATGAGAGGTTAATTAATTGTACTGATCTTTCAAGGAGTTAGTTTATGGCTTAGTTAATTTTCTCCATTAGTTTCCTGTTTTCAATTTCACTAATATTTGCTTTAATTTTTATGCTTTATTTACTTTATCTTGCTGTAGGCTTACATTTCTATTTTTTAAACAGTTACCTAAGCATAATGTATGTTTTCATTTTTTGTAACCTCTTCAGTGTTTTTAATCAGTGTTTTACAGTTTTCTTTGTAGAGATCCTCCACTGCTTTGATTAAATTTTTTCCTAGGTGTCTTATATTTTGTAGCTGTTGTAAATGGAATTGCTGCTTTGATTTATTTTTCAGATTGATCATTGTTAGGGTATAGAAATGCAATTGATTTTTTGCATGTTGATTTTGTAGTCTGCAATTTACTGAATCCACTTGTTAGTTCTGAGAGTTTTTGGTGTGTTCTTTAGGATTTTCTAAATATAAGATCAGATTATCTGCAAACAAAGATAATTTGATTTCTTCTTTTTGATGTAGATGTCCTCTATGTCTTTTGGTTTTTTTTTTTTTTTTTTTTTTTTTTTTTTTGCTTATTTGCTCTGGCTAGGACTTCCAGTGCTATGTTGAACACGAGTGGTCAAAGAGTATTGGTGAATGAATGATAAAAAAAACTGTGTTATGTTCATACAAGGAATACAATACAGTGATAAAAATAAATGAGATATTCATCCATGAAAAGACATGAATGAATCTTAAGGGCATATTTCTCAGTGAAGGAAACTAATTCTAAAAGTCTGCAACTGTGTAATTTCAATTATACAACACCATGCACATACAAAATTATACACACTATAAACATATCAGTAGTTACCAAGGACCCAGGGTTTGAGAGAGGAAGCTTGAGTAGGTAATGTATCTCAGATCTTTCTAGGGCAGTGAAACTATTCTGTATGATACTATGAAGGTGGACACATGACACTATGTATTTGTTTAAATCCATATAACTGTACATTGCAAAAAATAAACTTAATGCATGCAAATTGTAGAAAATTATTTAGGAGATCCAGGTATTCCAGTATAGAATGAAAAAAAACTAAGTGTCTTAAAATGTATGAAACAACTTTACTGAAGTTATGTGGGAAAAAGTGCTCACTTAAGTCATTTTGAAAATGAATGGAATCTATGTGATTAAATGACATATTAGCACTGTACTGTTGTTGATAAATTTTTTCTGTGAAGATATGGGTTAACATTCTGAAACTACTATATATATATATAGAATCTGTAGTTACTTTGAGTAACTCATATTTTAATAATATTAATTATTATATATAATATATATATATATATATATATGCCCACTGGAGTTAAATAATTACATAGATGACAGGTTGTGAGAGCCAGGTTTTTATTATTGGAGTGACAGATTACAGATCAGGAAGGGGAGGAGTGTAGAATCATCCAAGTGCTAAGGGAGTAGAGTGGAAGACATCAGTATGAATTCACATTTAGCTTAATATAGCTACAGGTGGTTACACATAGAAATATATGCATATATATACATATATACATATGTCAGTATACACACATATTTGTCCTTGTTCTGCCAGCTGAGAGGGCCTAGGTTTAATGACACTCCAGCAGCAATAATCATACCTAGAGCCTAGATCTTGGTTCCTAATACAACTTTTCAATTAAAGAAACCAGAGCTTCTCAAAGAAATGGTTGATTCCAAGACAGGTCAGAGGATATGCAAATTAGCCTAGAGTATCTCCTAGTGCTATATAAAACTGTTCAAAAATAAAGTTTATACAATAAATATAAATTATATAAACTAAGGAAAAAACTTTGATAAGATATCTTTAATATTTAAAAAAATATAAAAGTGATGGGCTTTTAAGAGATTACTAACCATCTTTTCTTTTAAAAAGATGCTTGTCTTTAAATCTGTTCTATATTTTTCCATACAAGTAGAACATATTCCCTTTTTCCTAAAATTATTATAACACATTTGAGATATAAACCAGCTGTAGAAAAACTTGAATGATTGGAAATAAGAGTGAAGTCACCCTAAACTATATAAACTACTCCCATAACACCTCTGAAGTTAAGTAGGAAAAACTAATATGATTATGGCATACTTAAAATCCTTCTCTTTGGCCTCCTCTTACACCAAAATAGATCATTTAGACAGAAATGATTATTTTGTAATTTAATCCACTGATGTCTTTCTTTTTAATAAGCATTCTATTTCTGCAATATAAAGCAAAATGTTATTATAGATATTTTTAAAAACAGAATAAATGAAATTATGAATTTTTAAATATCTGATAATTCCAGCACCAAAAATTTATTCCTGTATTCCATCTTAAAGTTCTACTTTAAAAATATGTATGATTACTCTTGTTTCAAAGAGAAAGTTTTAAATTACCTAGCCATAAAAATGCCAAGATTTTTAGGACTAAAAGCTTTATTTTTTACAATTATATATACATCTGTATGTATTTGTTTATTTATATGTATATGCCTATGTTTTCGTGTATATATGTATATACATTTGTGCATGCTAAGAGTGCATACAGGCAGGTTAACTATTCTTTGAGCATGCAAACTGCTAAATAAGATGGGACATACTATTACACCCACTTTGACTGCTGCACTGAATTTGTATCACAATTTACATACAAATTTTATTTTCATCTATTGGCATATGACACATCCTTGTCATGAAACACCATCATTGCTTTTCGCATTAATGAATTTTTCACGAAAGCCCTCTAACTCTCAGTAATACAATGTAGCATATTTTCTAGCAAATGGGTTCACTTTTCTTACCCCAGGGGTTCCCACTCAGCCAATCTCCTAGACCATATTTCTCATTATAATAAAAGCATCACTACACTAAATAGCAATAAAAGACAGATAGGCTATTCCTATTTAGCAGATTCAACTTTAAAAGGATGCACTTATCACTCTTTTAAGAATGTTAGCTACTGCTTTCCTCAAACTAGTGTTACCATAGAGGTTCAGGAACTGGTAATATCAATGAACAATCAGAGAACTTTTCCTTCAAGAAGGACCTCTTCTTCTAGCTTCAGAGTGTAGATTCCACTTACAGAAAAAAAGCAAGGCAACTTCTCATCCTGGGAGTAATTTTCCTTATTGTATATTCAAACCACAGATGAAATTTAAACATTAACATTATTTCAACAAGAAAAAAAAATCTCTTGTTATTTTTAATGTGTGTATGTGTATGTATTTAGAGCTGCTTTTAAAAAATTTTATATTTATAAATTATATGTTATCAAGTAGAAGCTGTGGAAACAAAAATTTAAAAATTATCTAGAGCTAATAATAGTTAAATAGAATTAGAGAATAATAGTTGTTCATGAAAATTAAATATTAATTTATAAGTAATATATTTTATTGTGTACTTATATACATGTGTTTATGTTAGTATATATTAGTGTTACACTGTATGCATGCATTGCTTTGTAATTTTTTATAATTTCACTTATTAATATCTGTTACATGCCCTTTAAGATATAATTCTTACTATTTTTATATTAGTCTATACTGTAAAATAGCTATAGACTTTATCTTAATTAAAAAATTATTTGACATTAGACATCAATATTATTTTCATTTGTCTCTACCATGAATAAAACTTCACAGAACAACCTTGAAATTATATCATTGTATGGGCATCTTATTAGTTTGTGAAGATAAATTAGTTAAAGAAAATTGGCTGGGACCAAAGAACTCACCATATTTAAGGGTTTTTCCTGACACAATCTGTATTTAAACTTATAAATATTTACATACACAGCCATCCTGGGGTACCTCTGGGGCACTGGTTCCAGGACCACCCCGTCTACCAAAGTCCGTGGATGCTCAAGTTCCACAGTAGGCCCTACAAAAGCCAGGATTACTAAAGTCAGTCTCTCAGTATCAGTGGTTTCCACATCTCACAATTACTGTCTTTTATATATGGGGCTAGGTCTATATGAGAAGTTAGAACCCACGAATATCAAAGGGCGATTGTGTGTTATACACACACACACACACACACACACACACAGAGAAATGCACATGCCTATACCCATATATTTGGTATTAATGTGAATTTAAATTGTATACATTTATACGAATTTATGTATATGTGCATGTATTCATACATACACATATGCATATACATATAGGTATAGGTACGTATACCTATACCTATATGTGTATGCCTATATAACTATATGTATGTGTGTATTATGTCTGTGTTTATACATTGATATACATTGATACAATTTAAATTAGCTATCAAAACCTATCCTATAACATTTTATTTTTAATAAACAGATTATATTATCAATGATGTTTTATTTTCATGGTTTTTTTGGGGGGAGGGAAGGTTATTTGGAATATGGAACATTTTCTGAACTTACCTTGATCACTCATATTTTAAAGGGTAATATCTATTTGTGTTAGATACTACTTTTTGTTTTGAGATGTTTTCATTCTCTTGTTTGTTAAAGCTCATTTTCATAAAATACAAAAAGGTGTTTACTTATTATGATTAGATGATAACTCAATTCTAGTAATTATATTTTAAAATTATGTTCCATTTTGAAGGTCAGGATTTGAAAGAAACAAAAACAATGCAATTTTAACCAACACAATTTTAGATTTTTCACTGTTTAAAAGAGATCACTCAAACTATTAACTCAGAAAATATTCAACAGAAAACAAAGAATAGGTCCAAGAAACAATTGCTTGTTATTATGAAAACTTTAACAATTGGAGTAAACTCTAAACGGCGTAAACAGTTTTGTCAATTATACCCAAAATGAAGCTGCAAAGCAAGAAAAAAACAATAGTGTTTTGAAAGGTTTGCAATAGTTGGTTCAACTAATGCATAATGAAATCAATACAGTGAATAAACTGATATACCAGAGGTCCTTAAAAGTCATTTTGAAAGAATGTTAACAAGATAATTTGCCAACTCCAAATAAGAAAAATAGAAGGCATTTGAAAAGTGTTCAATGAAGAGTAACTGAGAGGTAAACACAATGATGCTAAGTCAAGTTAATTACCTGATATGTAGAGAAAACATTGGCAATGATTAGAGAAAAAGTTTGTAAATAACAGCATACAATGTTACTTCAAAGACAGAGTATTTTTATAGTTCCTTTTCTGAGTATTTCAGTATATTTGCAACAAATTTGTTTAAAATGTTTAAAATATTGTGTTTAACACAGTAAATCATTATTGTTTCAAGTTAAACTGAATTCGTGATTTTTAAACCTTCATACGAAGCAGGCTTTGAACTAGATATTTTCAGGTATAGTTTTTAAATCTTTGATTGCAGAATGAAATATGCCACTACATCTTGCCCAACATGTGTCAAAACCACGTTTAGCTATAGATTGTGGCACATATAAAGTCAAACTCACAAACTGATTTACTTTATAATAATGAAAACTATTTTTTCCAATGATAGTAAGATACAAGAGGTATTGTAGTTTTGAAAAGATAGATGTTTATTCACAAATGAGCGGATGAAGAGAATGTGGTGTACACATACAATGCAATCTTATTCAGCCTTAAAAAAGAAGGATGTACCGCAATTTGCGACAATGTGGATGAGCCTGGAGAATATCATGTTAAGTGAAATAAGCCAGACTTAGAAGAACAAATAATGCATAACATTTGTATGCTGAATCTAAAACAGTTAAACTCCTAGAAGCAGAGTATAAAATTGACTAATATCAGGGGCTAGGTGGAGAGGGAAATGAGGAAATATTTGTCAAAGGACACAAAGTTTTGGTTATACAAGGTAAATTAAGTCCTAGAGATCTACTGTACAGCTAAGTGCTTACAGCTGACAATGCTATATTGAATAGTTTAAAATTTGCTAGGTCTGGTGTTGAATGTTCTTATCACACACATACACACACAAAAACTAAGAGATATTGTGGTTTAACAGGAGACTTATTTTAGTGGTTTATGATAATACCTACAAGAGATTAAAGACAGAAGACACAAGGTGGGGGATGAGAGGCCAGGGAGGATTAAAAACAAGAAAGTGTTTTTGCAGGTGTTTTTATTCTCTAGTGATTACTACTGTTGGAATTATGAGGCCGGTATCACAAAAACCTGCTGAGGTAAAGAGTTTTATGGATAGGAGGATCCATTTCGAGAACTTCCTTTGTGAAGCCTGTAAGTTATGAAATATGTGAGGAAACCATGAAATGGGATTCTAGAGTATGCATTCTTCTGAATTGCCTGCCTTTGTCTGATTAATTAACAGTAATGATATTTACTGAAAAACCGTATTACGTCTTCTACCTATTACTAAAGACTTGGTAAAGAGGTTACACTTCCTAATGGAGGTATTTGTATCCCCATTTAGAGATGAGTAAACATTCCCAAATAAGATAAATAATTGGTTCAATTTACAAAGCTGGGATTGAAATGTAGGTGTGCTATTATGCCCATAATCTAATGTTTGGGTTCCCAAAGATAATATTAGCTTCCTAGTGAATGGAATTGGAGGTGAAGAATTACTTTTTCAAATATTTTAGTAGATAGTACAGTCAATAGTTAATACTTGACTATAAGATAAAATCTATAATAATTTTATGGTGGTGATTTTAAAGTAATGTAAATGTACATAAACTATAAAAATCAAAATGATATTGTTTTTATGAAGAGTTATTTATGTGCTTAGTTTTTTAAAGTTGCTGAGTTGCTTTATTTTTTCTCTTTTGAAAATTGAAGAGCATACTTATCTGGAGATACCTTATTTTAGAGACAAGAATCTCACTTCACATTATAATTGCAGGTAAAAAAATATCAAAACATCAGTTCTTCAAGTCTCTTCTATTACCTGTGTAGAATATCTCCTTTTCTAATGTTTTTTCTTGCTTTTTTATTTTTATTTTTTAGTGCTTCAACTTTGTTTTTGAGTATCATGGAGCTTAAGGGTTATTAATGTCACTGAATCATTTATCTGTTAAAAAATGTAATTATTTTATTCAACAGATATTTATGGAGTGTCTACTATTTGCAAATTCTATCCAAGGCATTGCTATTTGGCTATTTGTTCTTGTTTAGCATAAAAATCCAGCTTGATGAACTGATATCTAATATTAATTTCAGATACTAAATGCGTTCCTAAAGGTTTAATTGAGAAGATGGATATGACTACATCTGATAGGGAGACATGGCTGTTTCTATGTTGCCTGCTGAAATTATCTCTCAGGCTTGAAAAATATTCTTATTCAACAGCATAATGTTTAATTATTACATCGAAAACATAATGTATTTCTTTGGTGATAGTTTCCGATTAAATGTAAGTACATATACTTAGGTTTTTTTTCTCTACTATGGATTGAAATGTCTACCTTTATTTTAAGTACTGATGAATATATAGCTTCTGTGAGTTAATTACAGAGGGAAATTTGGCTAATGATTTTTAGAGATATAATTAGTCATTCCTTGTTGCCCACAAAGGAGTTAAATGGGTCACAACACAGATGAAACTGTTTCAATTAAGGGTCACATTGATTCTGAGTTCTGCTTTCCTTATGGCCTAAGAGGATGTCCACCATGGCATTTGGGAGTGAGAGTTTTATATTCCATATAATAGCTTAAAGCCTTTTGACGTAGGCAAATAGAATAAAACTTAACTTTTTTCAGTCCCCTTCAAGTGGATGTGAGTCCTCTGGGGAAGATTTTGACAACTGGGAAGAATTACCGTGAAAACAGAATATGCAAATTGGTTTAGGAACTTCTCTTTATATTAAACAAAATTGAGGAATACTGAGTCCATTTGACATATGATATTACTTCTCCTAGAATCACCACACAGTGTTTTCAGGTTTGTATTGATAATCAAACTCACAAGACATAACATACTCTATTAATTTAATAGAGAGACACAGGGAGAAAATACAGTATACATCGCATCTGTGTTTAAATTTTTAAATAATCTTTATTGAATTTTAAATGGACATGCAATACAATTTTACCAATTTCAAATGTATGATTTATGAGTTTTGACAAGAGCATAAAGTCATACCACTATTGACACCATGATTTTGATATGGAACATTTCTGTTACTTCCAAAACATTCTTTTGTGCTCTTTTTTTGATGCCCTTTCTACACCATGACCCTTCACAATCACTGCTCCGCCACTACATTTTTTCTTTATTAGACTACTCTCTAAATGAAATTAAACTGCATATACATTTTCGTGCCTGGATTCTTTTACTTAGCATAACGCTTTGGAGATTCATTAATGCATCGCATGTGTCAATAGTTCACTCTTCTTAGGTGCTGAGTAATAATCCATTGTTCAGGTATACCACAATTTATGATCACTGCAGCAGTTGATAGCAATGTTCATTGTTTTCAATTTGTGATCATTACAAATGAAGTTGCCACATTTTGTTATGTTATTGTATGAAATTATATGTCTGTTATTATATCTTGTCTAGATACCTAGAAGTGGATACTTTTGGTTATAGGTAAAATGGAGTAAGCCACTGCAGCTTGTCTCTCCCACTGATTACAACTAAAAACAATGAGCAAAATACATAAAAGAACTACCTAAGGACTCTGAGAAGTAAGTAACAGCAGGCAGACTGGTGAAGGAAGCTAAAATTTGAAGAACAACAAAATGCTGGCAATAAGTTTCCTGGGTGGTTTCTTTTATTATTCCTTTATTCTCTGACAGAACAGCAGGCTAAATTAAGAAAATGCATGGCAGGTGTTAAGAAAACTTTGAAAAGGATTCTTTCTGGCCAGAGAGCTTGTGGAGAAAAGTCTCTGCCAGCCCTAGAGTGTGGGAATGGCCATTTTTTACTCTCTCTCTCTCTCTCTCTCTTTTTTCTGTGTGTGTGTGTGTGTGTGAGTGTGAGTGTGTGTGTGTGTTTTCTCTTTTTCTTTTCTGTCCTTGCCCTGAAGTAAGCATCAGTTATGGAATTAAACTGCAGCTGTGCAGTTTGAAAAATTTGAGCACCTAAAACTCTAAGAAAAACTTGTCTCTCCGAATACAGAAAATGGGATGCCTATTGTACTAAGAATGTGAGAGGAATTATTTCTAAGAAATTTTTTTCTTTTTATATATTTTTTTTCGTAGATGCTTAATAGTTAATGTGGACCGTTTGTGTGGAAGCATGCAATGGTATGGAAAACTGAAACTCTGAAAGAAATCTGCATATATGGCCCATGATAACTGAGGTGGGGCCCTAGCAACTACATACTGGAGGTGGGGGAAGGGGGAAAGAAATACAAGAGGAAATATCCAAGGGAAATATCTGCCAGGGGATTACTAAATCTGTATGCAAACAGAGACAATTACTGGAATTTTTCTAAGGAGTGCATGGGATGAACGCGCCCAGAGAAGTACACAAAGACTTTGAGAATTAACTAGGATCTAAACCATCATTCAAGTCCCAGATCAAACTCTAAGTGGCACACGTGAAGGAAAAACAAACAGTATAGCAAAGGCTTTGAAACTAAACTGATACTAAAACTGTTATGAACAGAAGATGAGAGACAATTTGCAGACCAAATTTAATACTTGCTTGCTAAACCATAATAAAACAGAACTGAAATGAGCATTCTTAGGAGGATTTTAAGAGATTTTATGAGAATTTAGAGTCTCATACCATAATATTGAAAATGTTCTGGGCATGGCTGGGCGCGGTGGCTCATGCCTGTAATCCCAGCACTTTGGGAGGCCGAGGAGGACGGATCACGAGGTCAGGAGATTCAGACCATCCTAGCTAACGCGGTGAAACCCCGTCTCTACTAAAAATACACAAAAATTAGCCGGGCGCCTGCAGTCCCAGCTACTCGGGAGGCTGAGGCAGGAGAATGGCGTGAACCCGGGAGGCGGAGCTTGCAGTGAGCCGAGATCGCGCCACTGCCCTCTAAAAAAAAAAAAAGAAGAAGAAGGAAAACGTTCAGGGTCATAATGCAAACATTCTTGATATCTTGATATACCAAAAACCAGTGGGAAAAAAAATCAATCTCCTTCTTCTTCTTCGTTTTTTTTTTGTTGTTGTTGTTTTTGAAAGGGGATCTCTCTATATCACCCAGGCTAGTCTCAAACTCCTGGGCTCAAGAGATCCTTTTACCTCAGCCTCCACTGCATCCAGCTTTACCATTTCTTAAGGAGAAAGATGATCCATGCTAACCATGAGATAACCTAGTTGTTGTTATTAAGCAAAACTTTTAAAGCAACCACCATAACAATGCTTGATAAAATAATTGTTAATATACTTGAATTAAAAAAATAGAAATTCACAGTAGGTAAAAATAAACTATATAAAAGCAAATATAATTTTTGAAACTAAAAACTAAGATATGAAAAAATTTTTAAAAAGATGGTTTAGTAGCTGGTTGGTGATAAAAGAAGTACGAGTCAGTGAAGTTGGAAACAGATCAACTGAAATGATCCTATCTGAAGAAGATAAAAACTAAATAAAATCGCCACTTCTCAGGGCCTATGCGACAATATCCAAAGGTCTAACTTCCATGTCATTGTAGTCTCTGAATGATTGGTACAGCAAAGATTTTCAAAGAAATAATTATGGAAAACTTCTCAAATTTGGTAAAATTAGTTGTACAGATTTAAGAGACTCAGTGAATTTCAAACAAGATAAACTCAAAATAAACCATGACTAGACACACCATTAAAATATTGTCCAAAACCGAGAAACAGGAATGCTTTTACACTGTTGGTGGGAATGTAAATTAGTCCAACCATTGCGGAAGACAGTGTGGCGATTCCTTAAGGAGCTAGAACCAGAAATACCATTTGACCCAGCAATCCCATTACTGGGTATATACCCAAAGGATTATAAATCATTCTACTATAAAGACACATGCACATGTATGTTTATTGCAGCACTGTTCACAATAGCAAAGACTTGGAACAAAACCAAAGGTAAAGAAAATCTTAAGGCTTTCAGACAACAGTGATACATATTGGGGAACAACAATTCAATTGACTTGGAGAATTGTACATTAGTAACCCTGAAGCCAGAGGACAGTAGAATAATATTTAAAATTCTGAAAGAAATGGACTGCCAACTAGCAGTTCTATATCCAGCAAAAATATATTTTACACATAAGAGTGAAATAAAGATTTTATCTCATGGAGAATAATTGAGAGGATTCATCACCAATAGATCTGTTCTGAAAGAAATGCTACAGGAGGTTTTTTAGGCTGAAAGACATTTATAACAGAAAAACAAAAAAAACATGAAACTTTAGAAATTAATGAATTCTACTGCATGTAAATTATAAAATACATTTACAACAATTTCTAAAAGCTCTAGGATACTATTGGGTTGTGTTGTAAGTGAATGTTTATGGAAGAAACTACTAAACTGCTTTCTGAAACTTGTGTACCATTTTACATTTTCTCCAGGACTCTATAAGTTCCAGTTGCTCCGGATCGTCGTCCAACAATGGTTTTGTTAGTTTGTTTTAGCCAATCAAATTGGTATGTAGTGCATGTACAACCTGTCAGTCTTATGAACATCTCCAAAAGTTACCACATAACACTGATGTTTGTCTCTTCATTAACACAGGGCTCATATAGCTGCCGAAGGACGAGGCTCCTACAGGTCACTTGGACACAGGTTAAGAAGGAACTTCGCTTTTTATCAGTTTTTTCTGTCATTGTAGTCAAGTAAGTCCAATGCTAACACACAATTTCTCCCATCATGATGTGGTTTGCCAGGAGCGTCAGGCCACGCCTTTAATCCCAGGGCTTTGAAAGGCCAAGGTGGGAAGATCGCCTGAGCCCAGGAGCTCAAGACCAGCCTGAGCAACATACAAAGATTCCATCTCTACCAAAACAAAAACCAAAAATAATTCAAATTAGCCGGGCATGGTGATACATACCTGTGGTCCCAGCTATTTGAAAGGCTGAAGTGGGAGGATTTCCTGAGCCCAGGAGGTCGAAGCTACAGTGAGCCATGATTGTGCCACTACACTCCAGTCTGGGCTACAGAGTGAGGCCCTATTAAAAAAAATGTGGTTTCACTTATCAGAAGTTTTTAAATTGCAAAGCAAGCAGTACACAATTTCTCACAGTCATCTTATTTCAATAGTTCCTGAAGGATAAGACATCCAAACAACATTATTCCAGGTTCTGTTGTTATCTCTTATTTATGCTAACTAGTCTATTTATCTGTTTAACTTCATCTGCTCTTAACTTTTTATGTAGGTATTCTTGGGCTTTTATTTAAGATACAATGAAGATATCTCAAAATTTTTGATT
The DNA here is from genome assembly GCF_028858775.2 of Pan troglodytes. Taxonomy (NCBI): domain Eukaryota; kingdom Metazoa; phylum Chordata; class Mammalia; order Primates; family Hominidae; genus Pan; species Pan troglodytes. The sequence goes on along the minus strand of NC_072403.2, from coordinate 78,082,912 downwards.
ATTCACACTTTAGGACTAATTTTGCTTGCTCTACTGCTAAGGCAATACCTTTTAGAGTATCCTACCAAATAACCTGTGAATTGTTAAGTTTTCCATTCTTGCTAGTAGAAACATGAACAGCACCTGGCCATTTTAGAGCCTTCGGTATTCTTTCCCTGCTCTTTTCGTCATAGGTGGTGGTGGTAGTTATTTCCATGGCTTCACACAGTCTCTTGATACATATGTGGTCATCAGTACTCAGCTAAAGATTTTAGCAGAAACCTCTGATGACTGGCTATCCAAAGCTTCTTCTCTGTGTGGCAGCTTCCTCTCTGATACTCTTCCCTGTGAACTCAAGACACCTCAGTCTGTCTTGGCTCTGAGCTCTATCTCTTCAAAATGTGGAGTCTATCAGCCTCTGACTGGGTTCACTCTTCCTTCTTTTTGCCCTGGAAACTGTCTTTCGGTGATGTGAGGCAATTTGGGGACCCATCTTCTTTTTTATCTTTTCTCAAGAATCACCTTTTTTTTGTCTGATGGCCTATTGCCTGAAACCATTGTTTTATACACTGTGTCCATCTTGTTTTGTTTTTATTTCAAAAGTAAGTGTAAGTTTAATCGTCGTTATTCTACCTTGTCTGGGAAACTTGATCATTTATTTCTATATGTGTTTATTAACAGCCTGACAGTAAAGAAGATTAATAAGGACACTTAGGCATAAATATTTAAGTAAAGGAGAATTTCCTGTTTGGGAAGGCACTCACTTACACACATTCAGAAAAAGGGAGAGAGATATATTTAGATAAACAAGCAAGAGATATATTTAGAAAACTATGACATCAGTTTCAGCTGGGGCTTGAAAACAATTGATGCTGCATTCCAATTATGCCACTTTGCTGGAATTGCAAAACGTTAATGACAGAAAACCTGCCAACCAACATCTACACTTCAAAGGAGCTTGAAAAGGCTAAGAAAAGAAGGATAGGCAGAGTGCATAATTTTTTTGTTGACCTGTGAGCTTTACTACTTTAAGAGGGTAATGGTTTGTTGTTCCTGCTCTTCATCATACACTTAGTAGAAGGTACTTGAGCAGAATCACTTAGAGAGCTTGAAATTTGTCACTTGATGTAGACCTGTGTGTGTGTTCACCTTACAAACCTTAGAGCAAAAGATTTGCAAAGCTAGCTGCTGAGGGGTGAGCCAAATTTGAGATGGCTGGATTCACCATCTTGTACTTTCAGATTTTGTTAAACAAACATTTTGTCTGTTTCCTCTGAATTTGATATGAGTTACAGCTGATAGAGAGTCAGGATAAGATTTTCTCAAATTCCTTTTAAGAGCAAAAGTCAGCATACTTCACCAGAGAAAAGCTAGAGTTATGTTCAGATGCAGAAGTGCAAGTAAATTAGAAAGCAATGAGTCAGGATGACAACCATAGGAAATTGAAGGTAAAAGGTTCCCAAGTGTCAGCTGATTTTCTGAAGAACACATAATAGCAGTCATAGAAGAGCATAAAAATTATACTGATTACAAGTCCATAGAGTATGATGTCTGCCTATAACACTACCTGTTAACTCAGCACTTGAGTGCCTATTTGCCTCCTCGTGTTCACTGTGCTCCAACTTTGGAGTGTTCAGAATCAAAGTTGGTGGAAGAAAAATAGAAAGACAAAAAACTAAAATAGAAGAAATATACAACACCCCTTTCTTAAATGCAGGCTGGCTTCTAGTCTTCTGTCACGTGAGCTGAAGTTGGACTGGTTCAAGAAGGATGGAGAGGAAGCCACGACATTAAACCATTCAAAGTTTTCACTAATACATTGGGTTGGATATTTTAATTCCTCATTAGAGGAATCTGAATTATTTTAAAATTACTAAAAATATATGGAACTTACCAGTGTTATATTTTTAGTAGAAGAAAGTAATAATAAATTAAGCTGAATTTTTTAAAAATAAAAAACAATCCTTGAGGATTATGTCTTATAGGTTATCCTGGTTCACTAAAATACTTTTCCATACACATATAAACACATACACAAAGACAGGGAGACAGAGCTTGGTCTTATAAATTTGGGTCTATATTATATATGACCTTGTCTGCCTGACTCACTGAATATGGCACAATTTATTAACAGTAACTCCAGTTGTTGAATCATGATTTTGACCTTTTTCTCCTATTGTTTTATATCTACGCTTTTTTCCTCCTGAAAGATTTATTTTTTTCTTATTTATCTGGATTCCCGTTTTCTGTGGTATGAGCAATGTTTTCTCTGTTGGGAAAACTGTGGAAAAACCAGTGGCAAATGGTGAATGTGGCACTAGTGATGGTCAAGGGAGTGTCAGTGTCTTAGGACTGTGTTTAATAGGAAGCCACACTTGCCACCAAGTACCCTGTGAAATATAGCAATTAGCAGCAGATTCAAGGGGAGTTAATTATTCAACAACATCAGTGGAGGCTACTTCGCAACAAGGTTTAATGTGAATGATTAATGATGCTTAGCATCCCAAAGCTGTAGGACTAAATATGTATATCAAGGGAAGAGTACACAAATGTTTTAGACACTTCATCAATTTTCTAATTTTTGTCTTGACTTGTCCAGTGACTACATCTACTAATAAGTTATAAATGCTACAGACCCATCTCTAGCTTCTAAATCAATGATCACAGGGAAGACAGCATCTCAGAAAAGCTTGTGTAACCTGCCACGAGCACCCACATCTTAGTTAACATGTCCCAGTAATACTGAACCTGCCTTCTTTATATCTTGGTTCCTCCAAGTTAGATCTTGGAACAATCCACCCACGGAAAAGTTTGCATCTGAAGGTTTAATCATTTGTAAGGAGGAATGGCTCTGCAGTGGCTCTTCGGCTCTCAGTAGTGTGTAGCAGAAAGAATTTGCCGGAAGACTCATCTCTAGTATGCAGAACTCAGCACATACCACTGGTGGGTTTACTATATGGAGGACAGGAGCACTCAATGACTATGTAAACCACACAGCAGTACAACTAGAAAGAAAATAGGTATATCCATATGCTTATGCCAATCTTGCCATCTTCACTATTCATTCTTAGGAATATATGAATAATGGGGCTAAGAGAAGGATAGAACTATACTTTCCAATATTTCTGAATATGTTAAAGTGATGGATATTCTAATTTAATAGACAGATAAAAATAAGAAAGAATGGGACTGATGTTCTCTACTGTCAGTTTTCTCAGATTCTACCAAATATTATCCTTGTTTTTCTCACAATTCCAAATTGCTGAAGTTTGTATATTCACCAGGTAATGAACGGTGTTTGTCCATTAACTGTAGATATGATTGAGCATTCAGAATGCTTTTGCCTCTTGGGATAGAGATCCTTAATCCTCAGTGGGTTTCTCTTCTCTTTGCTTGCATTTCTGTGGTAAAAATTCCAGAAGGTAAAAAGAAATTTCTTTTTACTCCCATAGCCTTTTTGTAATGTTGGAACACTTTAAACCTCAGATTATAGATAGATAGATAGATAGATAGATAGATAGATAGATAGATAGATAGATAAGATAGATAGATAGATGACAGACAGATATAGGTAGATAGACTAGAAGGATAAATCTGCAGTGCTATGGTCTTCATGTTTGTGTCCTCCCAAAATTCATATGTTGAAACCTAATCACCATTGCAATGGTATTAGAGGGTGGGGCCTTTTTGGAGATGATGAAGTCTTAAAAGGCAGATACCTCATAAGTGGGATTAGTGCCCTTATAAAAGAGGCCCAAGGGATCTGAGCTAATTTGCTCCTGCCACCATGTGAGGGTACAGCTAGGAGACTCCCTCTATGATCAAGAATGTGAGTCCTCACTAGATAGCAAATCTACTGGTGCCTTGATCTTGGACCTCCCAGTATCCAGAACTATGAGAAATAAATATCTGTTGTTATTAATAAGCTAACAAATTTATCATATTTTGTTACAGCAGCTGAAAGGAACTAAGACATGAAATCAGGCTATTAATGTCTTATTTGAACCCAAGCAATCTTCAAGAATTTAAGGATATTTATATATGTTGACTAATTTGTAATTCACCCACCTGGAAACCAAGGTCATATCATAGAGGGATGGAATAGTTAATATTGATGGGGATTGAAATTTCCACATATCATTTACCTTTGTTACCCAAATTGAACATAATATGATATTAAACTGAACACTGTATAAAATCATGCATTGTTGTTGTGATATTATATACATATTGGTTTCCATCTACAGTTTCTGGATCATAACTCCCATAGCCTTTTTATAATGGTGGAACACTTTAGACCTCAGAAGCATGCCTCAGAAAACAGTCTCTCTCTCTCTCTCTCTCTGACCTTCTCCTGCATTCCTGTTCACTTTTGTTTTTGTTTTTGTTTTTGCTTTACTTCTCAAGGCAAGAGTCTCCCCCAACATTTTTGTCTTGCACCTGGCTGTAAAGAAATTCCCTGACCTACCTTATCTGATTGAAGGTCATAAGACCCCTATTTCATAAGGCATCCTGCTCCATACCTGAGAGGAAGGAACGCTGCATGAAGAGACCAAGAATAGTATCAACAGACATGCCTCACTGGGTCCCCCATCAGTTTGTCAGTATTAAATCAGACATACCCCTTTGTCCAATCACATTTTGACATGATTTTCCATGAATTGATCATGGCTATCCAATGAACTCTTCATAAAAGGCCCAAGAGGACAGGGCTCAGGGAGCTTCTAGGATAGCTGAACATGTGCAGGTTCCTGGAGGAAGGCATGCCTGGGGAGGGCATGGAAGCTCCACAACCTTTCCTGTATACCTCACACTATGCATCTCTTCATCTGTATCCTTTTTCATATCCTTTTAAATACACTGGTCAATGTAACTAAAAGTTTCTCTGGGTTATGTGAACTGCTCTTTCAAAGTAATTGAACCTACAGAGGGAGTCATGGGATTTCCCAGTGAGCCAATTGGTCAGAAGTGGAGATAAAACCACCTAGGCCTTGTGACTGGCATCAGAAGTTGGTTGGGGGGGGGGCAGTCTTGTGGAACTGACTTCCTCAACCTTCCGGGTTTGATGCTATCTCCCAGTAGATAACATCAGAATTGAGTTGGATTGAAGGACACACAACTGGTGTTGGCAATAGAAATCATTGCTCATTTATTGGTGGGAAAAAAGTCTTCACGCATTTGGTCACAGAAGTCTGTGTTGATTGTTGTGGTGTTGGAACAGAGGAAAAACAGTTTGTGTTTTTATTTTCACTCAATTGCATGAGGTAGTAATTGATTTTTAATCTGTATCCCCTAAACATGTTACAACTGCACATCAAAATGATCCTGAAGGGTTCTTTTAATAATAGTGACTTCTAAAAAACAGCATTATTGAAATATAATTAAATTAACATACAATAATATATGCCCTTTTGAAGTGTATATGCCCTTTTGAAGTGTATTAACACTATTTAATTTTAATGTACTTTCATCACCCCCAAGAGAAAACCAACATGCATTAGCAGTCACTACTCATTCCCATCTCCCCAGAGCACTACAAATCACTAATCTATTTTTCTGTCTCTGTGAATTGCCTATTCTGGGTAATTCATATACGTGGAATCATAAAATATGTGGCTTTTGGTGACTAGCTTCTTTCATTTATAATGATTTTAAGGTTTCTCCATGTTGTGATGCGTATTAGTACTTCATTCCATTTTCATTGCCATTGTATGGATATGTATGGACACATACATTCCATATGTATGTCCATTGTATGGACACATTAGCTTATTATTGCTGATTTAATGTCTTTATTTAGTAAGTCCAACAACTGGGCTTCTCAGGGACAGTTTATATGACTTATTTTACTGCCGATGGATTATGCCTATTTTTTTATGCCTTGAGTGTTTTTGTTAAAAACTAGACATTTTATATAATGCAATTTGGCAATTCTTGAAATTCTTTCCCAAGAAGATGTTGTTGCTATTTGTTGTTGTTTCTGTTGCTGTTGTTACTCATGAATTTCCTAACACAAATATTTATTGAATGATTCAATAATTATTGTGACTTTCCTAAATTCTGTAAAGTCTATATTCTTTGTGACATGTGGCCACTGAAATCTGCTCAGTTAGCTTGTCAATTAATGATTGGACAGAGGTTTCCTTAAGTTTCTTAAAACAACGTATTTTCGGTTTTTTTTTTTTTCCTTAGGGATGTTGTGTGTATTTTGTAGCATATCTTCAACATTCTGGCAGGTAATTTTTAACTTTTCTTTAGTGTTCATTTTCTCCTTGTGAAAAGACTCTAAGTCAGCTAGAGGTGAAAGATCAGTGTTTTGTAGGTCATTTAGTCTGTCATTCCTGAGCACGTGCCTAGCCCTGCACATGCACATGAACTTCCAGATTTCTAGGAATAGATCTCAACTGTTCAAATCTCATACAGGCATCTCAATTTTCGCTTTAGTTTTTTGTTTGGCCTTTTGTTATGTTATCGCACCCTAATCAGCTGTGATATTAAATAATTGCCACAGATTGTTATCACCAAATGCCCTAGGAAAAAGGCTGTTTACACTCAACAAAATCTGTATTAGATCAATTAACACTAACCCTAAAAATCAGGTTTCCATAGTTAAATGCTCCTCAGATTGTTGTAAGTCCATTGTTAATATTCAGAGTTCTGAAAGTTGATTTTGATAATTTTTGCCAGTACTCTCATTGCTTTTAAGGAAGAAGTAGAATCATGGGGTTCATTAAAATGCCATTCCAGAAGTACTTCTCAGTAACTAGTAAGATTCTTTGTTTGACCAAACTCTAGTCATTCTCCTAAATCCTATCCTCGTCCCATCTGTGCATTTCCTTGTAAAGACCAATTTTAGCAAGAATCCTAACAAAGTCAGCTTAGCAAGAACACTCCACCCTTTATATCTGATTATCCTCAATAGCCAATCAGGTTCTTTATCCTTCACAATCTCCCTGATGTTATCGAATTACTCCAGCCTGTCTTCAGCAAGAGTTCAGTTAGGTTACTTTGGTTAGAATCTCCCTTATTATTGAGGCTTCCTCTGCAATTTTCCATCTGCTGACCACCTCTCTGTTCCTTGGCTATGAATTTCCACTGCCCCATGCTGTATTTAGACCTGAGGTCAATCTCTTTATTCCACAGCGAAATTCCATTGCAATGATCCCAACACCAGTATCAATAGCCTTCGTCACCTACCTTGAATAAGTCTTCTACATGGTGCTTTAGCAAGTGTCACTGCATTTTTTTTCTTTAACACTAACTTAAATATTCAATACATGAAATATAATACCTGGAGGACAAGATGTTTTTTCTTTTTTTTACTGATTTTCCTCAGCAATTATTGCCTGGTACATAAAACATCATTCAATGAATATTTCTTAAAACGATTCAATATATTATATTGTGTTGTTAAGTTGAAGGTCTTCACATATTTTAACTTTCAAGAAAAATAGCCCTCTCCCTCTCCCTCTCCCTCGTCTCCGTCTCCCCCACGGTCTCCCTCTCCCTCTCTTTCCATGGTCTCCCTCTGATGCCGAGCTGAAGCTGGACTGTACTGCTGCCATCTCGGCTCACTGCAACCTCCCTGCCTGATTCTCCTGCCTCAGCCTGCCGAGTGCCTGCGATTGCAGGCGCACGCCGCCACACCTGACTAGTTTTTGTATTTTTTTGGTGGAGATGGGGTTTCGCTGTGTTGGCCAGGCTGGTCTCCAGCTCCTAACCGCAAGTGATCTGCCAGCCTCGGCCTCCCGAGGTGACGGGATTGCAGACGGAGTCTCGTTCACTCAGTGCTCAATGTTGCCCAGGCTGGAGTGCAGTGGCGTGATCTCGGCTAGCTACAACCTCCACCTCCCAGCCGCCTGCCTTGGCCTCCCAAAGTGCAGGGATTGCAGCCTCTGCCCAGCCGCCACCCCGTCTGGGAAGTGAGGAGCGTCTCTGCCTGGCCGCCCATCATCTGGGATGCGAGGAGCACCCCTGCCTGGCTGCCCAGTCTGGGAAGTGAGGAGCGCCTCTTCCCGGCCGCCATTCCCTCTAGGAAGTGAGGAGTGTCTCTGCCCGGCCGCCCATCATCTGAGATGAGGGGAGCGCCTCTGCCCCGCCGCCCCGTCTGGGATGTGAGGAGTGCCGCTGCCCTGCCGTGACCCCATCTGGGAGGTGAGGAGCGTCTCTGCCCGGCCGCCCCATCTGAGAAGTGAGGAGTCCCTCCGCCCAGCAGCCACCCCGTCTGAGAAGTGAGGAGCCCCTCCGCCCGGCAGCCGCCCTGTCTGAGAAGTGAGGAGCCCCTCCGCCCGGCAGCCGCCCAATCTGGGAAGTGAGGAGCGTCTATGCCCAGCAGCCGCCCCATCCGGGAGGTGGGGGGCAGCCCCCGCCCTGCCAGCCACCCCGTCCGGGAGGGAGGTGGGGGCCAGCCCCCGCCTGGCCAGCCACCCCGTCTGGGAGGTGTACCCAACAGCTCATTGAGAATGGGCCATGATGACGATGGCGGTTTTGTCGAATAGAAAAGGGGGAAATGTGGGGAAAAGATACAGAAATCAGATTGTTGCTGTGTCTGTGTAGAAAGAAGTAGACATAGGAGACTCCATTTTGTTCTGTACTAAGAAAAGTTCTTCTGCCTTGGGATGCTGTTGACATATGACCTTACCCCCAACCCGGTGCTCTCTGAAACATGTGCTGTGTCCACTCAGGGTTAAATGGATTAAGGGCGGTGCAAGATGTGCTTTGTTAAACAGATGCTTGAAGGCAGCATGCTCGTTAAGAGTCATCACCACTCCCTAATCTCAAGTACCCAGGGACACAAACACTGCGGAAGGCTGCAGGGTCCTCTGCCTAGGAAAACCAGAGACCTGTGTTCACTTGTTTATCTGCTGACCTTCCCTCCACTGTTGTCCTATGACCCTGCCAAATCCCCCTCTGCGAGAAACACCCAAGAATGATCAATAAAAAAAATAAAAAAATTAAAAAATAAGAGATTAACCAGTTTCTAGCAAAAAATAAAAAATAAAAAATAAAAGTATTAAGATGAACTTCAATTATAAAATCTTAAATAAAAAAAGAAAAAGAAATTGGGTATATGTACCATACTTAAAAGAGTAACTCCATTATTCTTTGGCTGTGACTTTGTGCTAGCAATATGCCTATTGCTATTCTCTCCATCAGCTGTCACTGTCAACATGCTTCTCTGTCCTTCCTTTCCCTCTGTTTTATGAATTATTTCTCTAATGCCTTCTGATATGACATAATATGACAAAATACAATGTGACATGGTATTATATAAGATAATCTTTATTTAATTAAAATGTTCAATTAGGTCTGATTCTTATTTGAAATATTCCAATGACTTCTCATTGCCTGAATTATAAATTCCAAACCATCTATTCCATTATAGAAGACCCAAATATACCCTGTTAGTCAGAATTATTCTTTTTTGAAACTCTCAGCAAAAAAGATCAACTGTAGTTTGATCTTTGTAGATCAACTGTAATTTGAGGCTACATGTTCTTGAAGCTGAAAGTTAGGGCTTTGAAAGCTCATGTTTTGCCTCCAAACCCCATTGTTATTCCTTTTTAGGTGTGTAAACATTTCCTAGTAATGTCACTTTTATGAGTCTAATTTTGTTCATCTACAAAATGGAATAAATCATACTACTTTGACAAGATTATTAAAAAGGTTTAATTAGATAATGCATTTATTTAGCAAAGAATGAGTGACATAAGATGCTAATATCTGGTAGGAGCACATTTATAATTGGTAAGTACTAATATTAGTAACTCTTAATATTGTCATTCTTATCATACAATGTTGATGAAATTTCAAGTAGCATTCAATACTTTGTGATATATGCACGTCTCCCTTTCTATACTGTGAGTTGAGAGAAAACATGTACCATTCCCAGGAAATGTACCATTCCCAGGAAATGCTTATTTATATCAATTAGAATAGTGCCTGGGGCAGATGATGTGCTCAGCAAATAAAAGTTGAATAAATGGATAAGATTAATATCTACTTATTTCAGTGTATACACACTTATTTTACGAAAATATTTGAGAGGTATTTAAAACAATATAAATAACTGGTCAATAACTGAACCTCTTGAATATATTTATTTGAGCTTATAAATTATCCAGATTTCATTTTGACAAGTTCTCCTTTCTAAAATATTAAGACTAGACAGTCGCGTGCTAGACTCCGGACCCGGCCGGTGGTATGGCTGAGCCGACTAGTGATTTCGCGACTCCTATCGGGTGGCGTGCGTCTCCCGAGCTGACTCCCACGTTAGGGCCCCTGACCGACACTGCCCCGCCGTGGGACAGCTGGATGTTCTGGGCAATTCTGCCGCCACCGCCACCACCGCTTACGTCCTCGCTTCCCGCAGCCTGGTCAAAGACTTCCTCTGAGTCGCAGCCCCCCATAGAGGCCCAGTCTCTCCCTGGGGCTCTGCCCCCCTTCGACGCCCAGCTTCTTCCCGGGGCGCAAACCCCCTTCGACGCCCAGTCCCCCCTTGATTCTCAGCCTCAACCCAGCGGCCAGCCTTGGAGTTTCCATGCTTCCACATCGTGGAATTGGAGACAGTCTTCTGATAGGTTTCCTCGGCATCAGAAGTCCTTCAACCCTTCAGTTAAAAATTCTTATTATCCACGAAAGTATGATGCAAAATTCACAGACTTCAGCTTACCTCCCAGTAGAAAACAGAAAAAAAAGAAAAGAAAGGAACCAGTTTTTCACTTTTTTTGTGATACCTGTGATCGTGGTTTTAAAAATCAAGAAAAGTATGACAAACACGTCTGCACATACAAAATGCCCTGAAGTAGATTGCTCTTTTACTGCACACGAGAAGACTGTCCAGTTCCATTGGAGAAATATGCATGCTCCTGGCATGAAGATCAAGTTAGACACTCCAGAGGAAATTGCACAGTGGAGGGAAGAAAGAAGGAAAAACTAGCCAACTCTGGCCAATATTGAAAGGAAGAAGAAGTTAAAACTTGAAAAGGAGAAGAGAGGAGCAGTATTGACAACAACACAATATGGCAAGATGAAGGGGATTTCCAGACATTCACAAATGGCAAAGATCAGAAGTCCTGGGAGAATCACAAATGGAAAAACGACAATTCTAGACAGAGAGCAGTCACTGGATCAGGTAATCACTTGTGTGATTTGAAGCCAGAAGGTCCACCTGAAGCAAATGCAGATCCTCTTGGTGTTTTGATAAACAGTGATTCTGAGTCTGATAAGGAGGAGAAACCACAACATTCTGTGATACCCAAGGAAGTGACACCAGCCCTATGCTCACTAATGAGTAGCTATGGCAGTCTTTCAGGGTCAGAGAGTGAGCCAGAAGAAACTCCCATCAAGACTGAAGCAGACGTTTTGGCAGAAAACCAGGTTCTTGATAGCAGTGCTCCTAAGAGTCCAAGTCAAGATGTTAAAGCAACTGTCAGAAATTTTTCAGAAGCCAAGAGTGAGAACCGAAAGAAAGGTTTTGAAAAGACAAACCCCAAGAGAAAAAAAAGATTATCACAACTATCAAACGTTATTCGATATCTCTTGGAAATGCTTCTAGCTCCGGACATTCGACATGAAAATGTGATTTTGCAGTGTGTTCGGTACATCATCAAAAAAGACTTTTTTGGACTGGATACTAATTCTGCGAAAAGTAAAGATGTATAGGCGTCTGGTGTTTCAGCATACATAACTGAAGCATGTGAAACAGTATCATCCTCATTAGTAGAGAAAAACCAAAACCCTTTTTTCCCTCAAAACTGGATTTGTAATTAAATTGTAAGCCTCGTAGGATATGTGTTGGAATTTTAAGTCTTTCCTTTGGTTCTATGCAAATAAATACATAACTGATTTTTTAAGACTGTGTCTGTATTGTTGGGATTGAATCTAGTATTTGCTGGGAGAATTTTTTCTTTGTATTTATTTTAATGTATTGTTCTCATGTAAAAATGACTGATGTGTCAGTTAAGAATTGAAGATAGGTTTAGCAGTAAAGAAGAAAGCTTTTAAAAGGATTGATTCAGCTAAGCAAAGTTGGGCAGAGAAATACAGCCATTTTGTTTTTAATGCAGAAAAGGAAGATGTTCTGTAGCAAGGAGGAATATTTTAAAAATAAACCAGATCAAATTAATACAATCAGAAGGTTTCAAAATGTAAATATTCCTTATTTAAGATATGTTTAAATTCACCTACTAGCACGACTTACATAGCTCAAATATTGAATGTTTAAAATATTAATACAGATGGGGCCTCTGTTATGTTTAGATACAATTGAAGTACTTAATTGAAGCTTTTTAAAAATTGTAAAGTAAATGAAAGCTAGTGAGATCTTTTTGTCTCCTATAATACCAGGGAATTTGAGCTTGTGTTCTAGTCATTGTACTAGCTGTAGCTATTGGTCTGCCCTTTTGACATACAGCTAAAAGGGACTAAATTTTTAAAAAATTAGTGTGTTATAGTTGAAGATTAACTTTTCTTAACATTGTGATTATTGAAGTTCATGAATCTTGCTGTCAAGGAAGAAAGGTAAGAAAGCTGATAGCTCCTCCATGTTGGTAAAATCCTCTCCAGAATCTTGAAACACCTGGCATGTGACCCTAGTGACGTCACAGACCTGAGATGAAGATTCATGTTTAGCCAGTGTTTTCCAGCCTTGTACCCACCATACAGATCTGTTTATTCTGTTTCACCCTACTCCTCCAGTGAGCCCCATATTTTGGGAAATTATCTGCCTCATACATTAACTAATTCAATTCATATAACACTGTTGAGTGCTTACTCTGTGTACCTCTATTGTGCCTATATTAAAGGTATACAAATAAATAAGGCCATGTCTGACTTCAAGGAACTCAGTTTAATTTTGATATATTCAAAGATGTGATTCCCAACCAACTCAGGATGAAGTAACTAGTGTTACAACTGAGTTGATATTCTAAAATATAACACAGTTTGTACTTTTATTACTAGTTAGCATACACATTTTATAGGCTTATGGTTAATAAATGAATTCACGGACTCCTGGACTACTTTCATTGATGACCTATCTCCAGTGATGTTGTTGATCCCCACACTGCCTTAAGGTATATTATATAAACAGTTTTATTTTCCGTTTTTCTTGTTTCCTGATAATAAATGTATTTAGGACTGAAAATACTCCTGAGTACTCCCTTGGCTGTATGTCTGACAGTCTTTAGCTATGGTGACTATTGTTTATTTTTAATGGGTATTTCAGATTCCAAGTGTATTTAAAATTTCTAAGGAGATATAATATAGCCTTATGGTTTCTACTTTATGGAATTATATGGTCAATATTTGTAAATATTCTATGAGTTTTGGGTGGGTAGAGGGGTGCTTTGCCTGTTTTGGGTACAGGCTTTTTTGGATTTAGCTTGTTAATTGTTCAAACTTTCTGCCTTCTACATTCCTATCTTATTGTTCATTTAATCAGTTCCTGAAATGTAAGCATTACATGACTATTGTTGAGTTCTGCCTTTTATAACTGAAATACTTTACTTTTTCTCATATCCTCTATAATTGACTTCTATTTTCCTTAATCAAACCAGCTCTGGGAAATTTAATACATTTATATTAATTGAGATTATTAAAACATTTGGACTATTCAAAAAAAATATTAAGACTAAATCTATAAAATGCAAATATAATTATTTAAATTATTCACTCAGGTTTAAAATCAATTCTGTGTATTGTTTTAATAAAGTGACTGGGAATTGTATTAGTCTGTTTTCACACTGCTATAAAGTACTATCTGAGACTGGATAATTTATAAAGAAAAGAGGTTTAGTTGACTCAGAGTTCTGCATGGTTGGGGAGGCCTCAGGAAACTTACAATCATGGCAGAAGGTGAAGAATCAGCAAACACCTTCTTCACAAGGCATCAGGAGACAGAGCAAAGGGGGAAGTACTACACGTCTTAAACCATCATATCTTGTAATAATTCACTCACTATCATGAGAACAGCATAGGGAGAATCCACTCCCATGATCCAATTACCTCCCACCAGGTCCCTCTCCTGACATGTGGGGATTACAGTTTGACATGAGATTTGGACTCAAAGCCAAACCACATGAGGAATTTAGTCAAAGCAATAAACCCGTTTCAATAAGTTGTCTAACAAATGTTAAACAAATAAGCTGATTAAAGTAGATATATTATAACTTTCTTGACATTTGATCAAAGTCAAACGAAGTAATATTATGTTTTGGATCAAAAATTAATGCTTTTATTCTTCCATAAGAAATATACTCTGACAGTCTAAAATTTCTTTTTGGAGACATAATCAGTTCTATTTAATAAATTATAGTTAAGTGTTATCACTGAGAATATACATAATAAACTTACATCATAATTTTGTTTCATTACAGCCTCTTAAAAATAAAGAATCTGCTTAAGAATGAGGAGGGTAAGCATCTGTAACAGAGAGACTACAACAAATGTCTCTGTTGACCCTAATAACACAACAACAGGATTAAAATTACATGCACGTTACAGGATTTGCTAATTATGAAAATATTTTAGATTCACACTCAGTGATTTATAAAATCAAAATGGAATATTATATTAGTTCCCTATTGCTCTGAATAAATTCAGAGGCTTGAAGCAATGTGAGTTTAGGTCAGAAGTCTAAAGTCTAGGTGCCAGAAGTGCTGCACTCCTTCTGGAGCTTTCAAGAGAGAATCAGTTTCCTTTCCTGTTTCATTATTAAGATTTTAAAAATTCCTTAAAATTATAGAATGATACTTCCTCTAATCATGGCAACCAAAGGCCATGATACAGAACTTCCTCAAAATACCAATAGGCCTTTCTCTGTTTTTTTTTTTTTTTTTCATTTAATCTTCCCCTAAGGAGATAGAATGATTCATTTGATTTGTAAGCACAGGGAAACAACTAGGCACAAACATCTTTTGTCTTAATCTTCACCCTCTTGGGAGCAAGTTTGCCTATTAAAAGCCCAAGCTCCCTTCAGCTATTCCATGACATCTAAGCAACTGTGTAGAATTCCATTTGCAATGCTCATTATTAAAAATTTATACCCTAAAGAGAATGTCAGATTTACAAATGATGAACATAAAATGAACCAGGGAAATGGAAATATCTTTGGATGAGATACAAATAATTGATTACCACATAGTTGCATAACACTATGGCTTTAGAGATGTTGGCTAAAGTAAATCCATTACACATATGTTGTGATGAATAATATTAGGTATCAACTTGATTGAATTGAGGGATACCTAGATGGCTGGTAAAGTATTGCTTCTGTGTGAGTCTATGAGGGCATTGCCTGAGATTGATATTTGAGTTGGCAGACTGGGAGAGGAAGACCCACCCTCAATGTAGGTGGGCACCATCTAATCGGCCGCCAGTGCAGCTAGAACAAGGCAAGTGGAAGAAGGTGAGATACATTTACTTGGTGAGTATTCTGGCTCTCTTTCTTCTTTCCATGCCAGATGCTTGCTTCCACTCCTCTTGCCCTTAGACATCAGATTCCAGGCTCTTCGATCTTTGGACTCTGGGACTTGCACCAGTGACTTCTTGTGGGTTCTTGGGCCTTTGGCAGCAGACAAAGGGCTGCACTGTTAGCTTACTTGATTTTGAGGCTTTTGGACTTGGACTTAGGCACTATGGGTTTCTCTCCTTCCCCAGCTTGCAGATAGTCTATTGTGGGACTTTACCTTGTAATCTTGTAAGCCAATTCTAATAAAATACCTTTAATATATATACATATAACTTATTGGTTTTGTCCCTCTGGAGACCTCTTGCTAATACTGATTTCTAACGTGAATTAATTCAACAAATATTATCAAGAATTTATTATTTTCTAGGTAATACGCCAGGTGCTAATATATGTTGGCAAATAATTTGTTATGTAAAAAATCTATTAATTTATTTAACAGCTATTTACTAAGAGTTTAATATATAGCAAGCACTTGAGGGATTAAGGAATTATTAACTCAGTTTTGGTATAGAATTTAAAGTACCAGGTTTGTTGTAATTTTAATTAAAATGGCTATCTAATAAGAAATATGCATAATAGGAGCTTTGATGTTGCTTATATTTTCTATTTCTTCATCTTGGTCAAACATCTACAGCCATTAATTTTATTTGCACTCTATCACATCACTTGAAACAGCCTGTTAAATCAGTATGATTAAAGCAAACGTATGGTTCCCAAAGACATCCCTCTTACAAAACACATATTTTGATTCATGAACAGAATTTGATTTTGAGACATTTTTCTTTATTCAGAAATACCCAATACCCATCATTTATTCCTTCCTTCCCTCCTTATTTTCTTTTTCTTCCTACCTTCATTCTTCTCTTTCTTTCTTTCTTTCTTTTTATACTGATGGATAACATTGTATGTGTTTTCCATATACATGATTTTGAGGATTTATTCATTGCAGAATGACTAATTATAGTTATTAACATATGAATTACCTCACACAGTTATTCTTTCATGTGATGAGGACCCTTTACAACCATTGTGTAAACATTTTTCAGTAACACATTATGACTTATAGTCACCATGCTGTGCAATATACTTTTTCAACTTATTCCTTATATTTAACTAAAATGTTGTGTCCTTTGATCATCATCTCCCCAGTATTTCCCCACTCCAGCCATCCTAGCCCGTTTACCACCATTGTACTCTCTGCTTCTATGAGTTCAACATTTTTAGATTTCACATATGAGTGAGATAATGCAGTATTGTCTGCTTATGACTTATTTCATTTAACAAAATATCATCCAGGCTAATTCAAGCCATTACAAATAACAGAATTTTCTGCTTTTCTATGGTTGAATAGTATTTCATTATGTATATGTCTTCTGTAGGCGTCTTGGTTTTCTGCCTATAATCTGTCTTGTCTTTTTGCAAACTCTTCCTTTGCCAGTTTTTCACTGGGAGTGTTTCCTGTGGCCATCCTAAGTCCCTTTTTTTCATGGTACATTCCTCCCCTCAACCTCTATATCTTCAGTTCTGCTGATAATTCTTGAATCTAACTCCCAAGTGGAGATACCTCTATGGAGGTATAAACCTGTGCAATTAAATAACTAATTTTGTGGTAATAGGTCATAAAATACTCTAGAACCTCTGCATAAAATATAGAGCTCTCCCAAATCCTATTTCTTTTTCTATCACCTCTGTCTCATTAAATGTTACCAAAGTCCACACAATTAGCAAAAGAAAAGTATAAAAGTAACTTTTACTAAAATTCCTGGGCCTAATGTTAAAGTAGGCGCACAGGAGGCTTCTCAGAATCAGGAAAATAAAGACAACATATCAGAAGTGTAAATGATCTAAGCTTTGAGAAAACAAAGAAGTCTAGCAAAGAAGTGGAAAAATACTTTTGAAAACATAGAGGAAGATGTTTAAATAAAAAGTTAAAATTGGTGAACGCTAGCATATATCTTGCCATAGCCTATTTTAAGTTGTATTATATGGAAAGTAATAGGAACTTTAATCTCTAGTCAGGCATTTTTAATCTATTTTTCATTGGTAAGAGGGCAGAGCAAATGGAAAAATAGGACAATCCCATGATTGTTCTTCTACAGTAACATAAATTTGAACAGTTATCCACATTCAAAAGTATCTTCAGAAGAGCTAAGGAAGTGAGGGGAAAGATCATAGGCATTTTTTCGGCATAATAATAAGAAAAGATGCATTGAAGAGGGGAGAAAAAAACGTATTACCTTATCCACGTCATTACTCTCTCAACTCCAGGAAGCACAAAGTGAAAAATATACTGTTTTATTGGAAAAAAGGGAAGAAAGTGAGCATAGGACTTTGTCTTGGTATACTGAGGCCATCATACTAAAACCCAGTACCAGGAAGAACCCTAAATCCCCTCAATCCATGCCAGTACTGTGGACTGAGCCTCCTGATCTGCCCCAGTGCCAGGCAAGAACCTGTAGCCCCCTTAAAACAAATTTGGTCTCTGGCTCAAATCACTGCTGGCTAACTACAGAAGGCTTGACTTCCAGAAAAACTTTACAGGAGGCAGCCCTCAGATGCTACTGACTTCATGTGTGCCCCATGATTGCACTAGCCTCAGTGGCTGTGGACTTCGGATGCACCCCAGCACAGCACTAGCCCTGATGTCCACAGGATTACAGCCTAACACTGCACTACCCATGGAAATCTTATGCTTAATTCATCTCTAGCATTGCAACTGCTGCAGTTGTTACAGGCTTAGTGATCACATTAGCTGACCAGCTCAGTATCTCTGGACAGACTTAATGTTGAAGAATATTTTTAGATAAATCCAGACTGCGAAGACTGGAATTTTTTCAATGTGCAGACATCAATGAATAAGCACAAGGATCAGAAACAATCAGAGAAATATGATGTCACCAAATAAACAAAACAAATTGTCAGTGGCCAACCCTAAGGTGATGGAGATGTATGAACTGCCCCCCAAAATGTCAAAATAGCCATTTAAGGAAGTTCAGAAAACTTTAAGAAAACAAAGAGAAATAATACAAAAAAATGAGGAAAACCATAAAGGAACAGAATAAAGAATTTAATAGACAGAATAAAATAAAAATTAAAAGTGAAATAAAACAAATCCTAAAACTAAAAAATATAATGAATGAAGTAAGAAATTTAATAGAGAGCATCATCAGCAGAATTGATCAAGCAGAAAAATGAATCTGTGAACTCAAAGATAGGTTATATGAAAATATACAGTCATGGGAAAAAAGAAAAACATGAAGAAATCCTGCAATATTTACAGGACAGCATGAAAAGAGCAAATTTTTGAGTCATTGAAGTTTAAGAGGGAATAGAAAAAGACAAAGGGGTAGAAAGCTTATAGTAAGAAACTTTTCAGCCCTAAAGAAAGGCATACATATTCCAGTAAAGGAAGATCAAAGGTGAACATCAGATTTGATACCATTAAGAGTACAGGAAGACATATTATTATCCAACTATCAAAGATCAAAAACAAAGAGAGAATCATAAAAGCACCAAGATGAAAATAAGCAAATAAGGAAGTTCCAATATATCTGGCAGCAGACTTTCTTTTTATAGGTTAGGAGGAGTGGGATGATGTATTCAAAGAGCTGAAGAAAAAATAAGCAAAAAAATCTGTCAGCAAAGAATACTGTGCCCAGTAAAACTGTTCTTCAGAAATGAGGGAAAGATACTTTCCCGGGCAAACAAAAGCTGAATAAATTTATCACCAGCAGGCCTGTATTATAAGAGATAATAAAACGCGTTATTCAAGCTAAAAGAAAAGGATGCTGATGAGTAACACAAAAACATTTGGAAGTAGAAAACTCACGGTAAAAGTAAATACAGTCAAAATTAGAATATGCCAATACTGTAATGACAGTAGGTAAATCGTTCATACCTTTAGTATGAAAGTTAAAAAGCAAAGCTATTAAAAATAATAACTGCAATTATTTATAAAACAATATGAAATATAAAAAGATGTTAATGTTGACATCAAAAATTCAACCTCTCGGGGAAGAGAACTCCAGCTGGTGCAGAGCCCCTAGAGTTTGATGTGGAAGTATCTATAGTGAAGCATGGCCAGAGGCACCAATCCCCCAAGTTTCACCTTGCTCCTCTAGGAGACCTTAGCCTTAGGGAAACTACTGGGCATGAACAGAGCAGGGTGATCTTGCCCATGAGACAGGGTCAGTCTTATCTGAGAATGCCCCTGTGTGTTGGCCTTTCCTGGTGCCCTACCCTGGCAATATCTGCTTGTAGTGCAGCATTGTATGGCTAGCCAGAGTGTCTTCCAGGGGCTTGCGTCATAGCTCCTGTGCTGGCAGACCATGCCTGACTGTCAAAGAGCTCCAGCAGAGCAGCTCACATTGACACACACCAGCCCACCTTTCCATACCACAGCACCCCCATGCCACTTTGCCAGCATGCACTTTCCCATGGCCACCCCAACATTGCTATGCCAGCATGTGGGCACATGGAAAAAACTTACCTCCCCTTCCCTGCCAGTGTACATGTATGTCTGCATCCCAATGTGCAACTACTGCTGTAAGAACACCCCCCCAAACTGTGCCACCATTGCCAATGCAAACACAGAGAGGGAGACAAGCAGCCCCACCCTGCACTGCCATTGCAGCCAGTGCTTCATGGCATGTAGCCCACAAGATCCATGCCCACCTGCATCTCACTCCCATGCTGACACTGTAGCCAGACCAAACCTGCACACAAAGACTGGCAGCCCCACCCCCACACAGCACTACCAATGCCACTATCACAAAGGAATGCACAGAAAGTGCCAACCCTGTTCCTGCCAGTGCCCTGCCCCTGCACCAACAGTGTCACTGACATGAATGTGCCCACAGTCACCAATGGTCTCACCCTCAGCACATGCTATGCTATGACCACCACCACTGCAAACATACACCTGGAGACTGGCACATCTGTGCCAACCAGAACCTCACCTCAGCCAATGAGTATGCACCCCACTGTGCTGCTGCTCCTGCTGGCACATGTGAACAAGCATGGATCCTACTGCTACTGCCCAGCAAAGCACTTTGGCTGGCACCACCTATTGGAGTGTTATTATAAGCAGTCCAGGAACACTTTGGTCCCTGCAGGGCAGTAAATTCATAACCTCAAGAGGCACGAGAACAAAGCTGGGGGCCCAATACCAGCCCCCCAGAGTTAAAGCACGCAACTCAGGAGTCTTGAGTTTAGCCTTGAGCGCCTAAAATATTTCAGGAATAAAATCAGTTGACTGAAACCACCCTATACCACAATCAAACCCCAAAAGACATCAAAGAAGATAAAAAAGAAAACATCCAAAGGACAGAAACTTCAAAAATTGAAGGGGTATCAGCCCACAAAAATGAGAAAGAACCAGTGTAAGAACTATGGCAACTCAAAAGGCCAGTGTTTTTTCTTCCAACTGGCCACAATAGTTCCATAGTAATGGTTCTTAAACAGGCTAAAATGACAGAAATAGAATTCAGAATATGGATAAAAATGAAAATCATCTAGATTCAGGAGAAAGTCCAATCCCCATCCAAGACATCTAAAAAATACAACAAAAGCATACAGAAGATGAGAGGTGAAATGCCCATTTTAATAAAGAAGCAAAGTGATCTGAAAGAGCTGAAAAACTCACTTCAAGAAGTTCAGAATGTAAACTGCAAGTATTAACAGCAGAATCAACGAAGGTGAGGAAAAATCCCAAAGCTTGAACTTGAAGACTGGATCTTTGAAATAACTCAGTCAGATAAATAAATAAATAAATAAATAAAAGAAGAATGAATAATACCTGAAATAAATACGGGATTATGTAAAGAGATCAAGATGGCATCAAGAGGGAGAGAAAGCAAGCAACCCCATCGGGCTAACTCTAGATCTTTCATCAGAAACCTTACAAGCCAGAAGATGTTGGGTGCCTATATTTAGCATTCTTAAAGGAAAGAATTTTTAACCAAGAATCTTATGTCCTGTCAAACAAAGCTTCATAAGCAAAGGAGAAATAAGATCCTTTTCAGACAAGCAAATGCTAAGGAAATTTGTTACCACTAGACCTGCCTTACAAAAGGTCTTGAAGAAAGTGTTAAATATAGGAAGGAAAGATCATTACTAGCCACTACAAAAACACCCTTAAGTACAGGAACCAGTGACACTATGAAGCAACCACATAAAAAAAGTCTGCATAATAACCAGCTAACAAGATAAAAGGATCAAATTTACCCATATCAATACTAACCTTGAATGTAAATGAGTTAAATGCCCCAATTAAAAGGCACAGAGTGCCAAGTGGATAAAGAAGCAAGACAACTGTATGCTGTCTTCAAGAGACTCATCACATATGTAATTACACATAGAAGCTCAAAGTAAGGTGATGAAGAAAAATCTACCAAGCAAACAAAAACAGAAAAGAAAAGCAATTGTTGTTACTCTACTCTGAGGGAAAAAAAATTAAAAAACACAAATGAACTTTAAACCAACAAAAGTTAAAAAAAATAGGCATTGCATAATGGTTAAGGACTCAATTCAACAAGAAGACCTAGCTATTCTAAATATAAATACTGCCAGATGCATACTGCAAGTCCTTAGAGACCTATGAAGGGACTTAGAAAACCCCAAAACAGTGGGAAATTTCAACACTCCACTTATAGTATTAAAAAAAATTATTGAGGCAGAAAACTAACAAAGATATTCAGAACCAGATCTTGACGCCTGACAAAATGGGCCTAATGTAAATCTACAGAACTTTCCACCAAAAACAACAGAATATACATTCTTCTCACCTTCATATTGTACATGCTTTAAAATCAACCACATAGTCAGGCATAAAACAATCCCCAACAATTAAATTAAAAAGGGATTATATCAACCACACTCTTGGACCACAGTGCAATAAAAATAAAAATCAATGCCAAGAAAAGTGCTCAAAACCATAAAATTACATGAAAATTAAACAACCTACTCCTATATGATTTCTGGGAAAATAATGACATAAGCCCACAAATTCTGTGAAACTAACGAGAACAAGAATAAAACATACTAGAATCTCTGGAACACAGATAAAGGAATGCTGAGAGGGAAGTTTATTGCAATAATCACCCACATCAAAAAGTTAGAAAGATCTCCATTTAACAGTCTAACATCACAACTATAGGAACTAGAGAAAGAAGAGCAAATCAACCCCAAGGCTAGCAGAAGACAAAAAATAATGAAAATCAAAGCTGAACTGAATGAAATAGAGACACAAAAACCATACAAAAGATCAACAAATCCAGGATTTTTTTTTTGTTGGAAAGAACTAATAGGATAGATAGACCGTTAGCTAGATCAATTTTAAAAAGGAGAGAAAGTCCCAATAAACATAATCAGAAATGACAAAGGAGTCATTACCATTGATCCCACAGAAATACAATAAAACTTTCAAAGACTACTATGAACACCTCTTTGCACACAATCTAGAAAACCTAGGAGTTGATAAAATCCTGGAAACATACAATTTCCTAAGATTGATCCAGGAAGAAACTGAATCCTTGAACAGACTAATAATGAGTTCTAAAATTGAACCAGTAATGAAAAGTCTACCTAACAATAGAATTCCAGGACCAGATAGATTCACAGCCAAATTCTGCCAAATGTACAATGAAGACCTGGTACCATTCCTATTGAAACTATTCCACAAAATGAAGAGGAGTGACACCTACCTAACTCATTCTGTGAGGCCAGTATCATCCTAATATCCAAAACTGGCAGAGACATAACAACAACATGAAAAACTTCAGGCCAATATCCTTGATGAACATTGATGGAAAAAATCCCCAACAAAATACTAGCAAACAAAATCCAGCAGCACATCAAAAAGCTAGTCTACTATGTTCAAGTAGGCTTTAACCTTGGGATGCATATTTGATCAACATACACAAATCAATAAATGTGATTCATCACATAAACAGAAGTAAAAACAAAACCACATAATCATCTCAGTAAATGCATAAAAGGCTTTAGATAAAATTCAATATCACTTCATGTCAAAAATCCTCAACTAAGTAGTCAGTGAAGGAACATACTTCAAAATAATAAGAGCCATCTATGCAAAACTCACAGCCAACGTCATACTGAATGGATGAAAGCTGGAAGGCTTTCTCTTGAAAAATCATAAGACAAGGCTGCCCTCTCTCACTACTCCTATTCAACATAGTCCTGGAAGTCCTAGCCAGAGCAATTAAGCAACAGAAAGAAACAAAAGGCATCCAAAAATGAAGAATCAATATTATTAAAATGGCCATATGGCCCAAGGCAAAGTATAGAGTCAATGCTATTCCTATCAAAATACCAATGACATTCTTTACATAATTGGAAAGAAACTAGTCTAAAATTCATATGGAACCAAAAAAGAGCCCTAGTAGCCAAGGCAATCCTATGCAAAAAGAACAAAGTTGGAGACATCACATTATCCAACTACAAACTATACTACAAGACAACAATACCAAAAACAGCATGATACTTCTACAAAGTAGACACTAGATAAATGTAACAGAATGGAACCTAGAAATAATGCTGCACACCTACAATAATCTCATCTTCAACAAGATCAACAAAAACAAGCAATGGGGAAAGGACTCCCTATTCAATAAATGGTAGTAACCATATACAGAAGATTAAACTGAACCCCTTCCTTATACCATATACAAAACTCAACTCTAGATGGATTAAAGATGTAAATGCACAACCTAAAACTATAAAATCTCTGGAAGATAACCTAGGAAATACCATTCTAGACATAGGCCCTGACAAAGATTTCATAATGAAGATGCCAAAAACAACTGCAACCAAAACAAAAACGGACAAATGGAATCTAATTAAATTAAAGAGCTTCTGCACAACAAATAAAACTATCAACAGAGTAAACAGCCTACAAAATGAGAGAAAATATTTGCAAACTCTGCATCTGACAAATGTCTAATATCCAGAATCTATACAAGGAACTTAAACAAATCAACAAGCAAAAACCAAACAACCCCAATAAAAAGCGGGCAAAATATATAAACAGACATTTTTAAAACTAAGATATACACGTGGCCAACTAGCATATAAATAAATGCTCAACTTAATCACTACAAAAATGCAAATCAAAATTACAATGAGGTATTATTTCATACCAGTCAGAATGGCTATTATTCAAAAGTCAATAAATAACCAATGCTTCTGGGGCCATGGAGAAAAGGGAACATTTATACAATGCTGCTAGGAATCTCAATTAGTTCAGCCACTGTGGAAAGCAGTTTGGCAACTTCTCAAAGAACTTAAAACAGAATTATCATTCAACCCGGCAATCCTACTATTGGGTATATACCCAAAGGAATATAAGTTGTTCTACCATAAAGTCACATGCACGCCTATGTTTATGGCAGCACTATTCACAATGGCAAAGACATGGACTCCTTCTAAATGCCCATGAATGTAGCCTGCATAAAGAAAATATGGTACATATACACCATGGAATACTCTGCAGCCATAAAAAGAAGAAGATTGTGTTCTTTTTAACAACATGGATGGAATTGGAAGCCATTATTTTAAGCAAACTAATGCAGCAACAGAAAACCAAATACTGTATGTTCTAACATAATTGGAAGCTAAATATTGGAGATATATGGACACAAAGAAGGGAACAACAGGCACTGTAGTCTACTTAAGGGTGGAGAGTGGGAGGTGGGTGAGGATTGAAAAACTATCTATTGGATACTATGCTGATATCTGGGTCATTAAATAGTCTGTATACCAAACCACCATAACACACAATTTACCCATGTAGCAAACCTCCACAGGTGCCCCCTGAATCTAAAATAAAAGTTAAAAATATGTGGGGGAAAGTTGAGCAAAAGTGTAGAGTTTTGTTTTTTCCTCACATTCAAAGTTAAATTGCTATCAGCTTAAAACAATATTTTATGACTATAAAATATTTTTTGTAAGGGTCACGGTAACCATAAAGAAAAAACCTATAACAGAAACACAAAAAATGAAAAGCAAAGAATAAAACGTGTTACTAAAGAAAATAACTTACCAACAAAGAAAGACAGTAAGAGATCAAGAAATAAAAGATATACAAAACAACCAAAAACAATTAACAAAATGAAAGTAGTAAGTCCTTGTATATATAGATTAAATTCTCCAATCAAAAACATAGAGGCAATGAATGGATAAAAAAAAAATCAAGAGTGCATACCAGCTAGAAGAGACTCTCTTCACCTGTAAGGGCACACATAGACTGCAAGTAAAGAAATTCAGAAAGACATTCCATGTGAATGGAACCCAAAAGAGAGCAGAAACACTTATATTTATATCAGATAGAACTGCCTTCCAATCAAAAACTGTAAAAAGAGACAAAGGTCATTATATCATGATAACAAGGTCAATTCAACAAGAAGATATAAAAGTTGCAAATATATTCAGTTGGTTCTTTGTATCCATGGGTTCTGTGCCCACAGATTTAAATAATTACAGGTCAAAAATATCAAATAAATAAATAAATAGAATAACAAAATAATATAAATAAAAATATAGTATAACAACTATTTATGTGGCGTTTACATTGTATTACATATTATACATAATCTAGATATGACTTAAAGTGTATGGGAACATTTACATAAATTATATGCAAATACTTCATCTTTTTTTTATGGTAGACATAGGTGTCTGCAGACTTTGGTATTCACAGAGGATCCTGAAACCAATTCTTCGTGAATACCAAAGGACAACTGTATGCATCAAACATTGGAGTGCCTAAATACATAAAACAAATAGAGAAATAGATTTTAATACAATAATAGTCGGGGACCTCAAAATACCATGCAGCAATCGACAGATCAGCCAAGCAGGAAATCAGTGAGCAAACATTGCACTTAAATTACACTTTATACCAAATGGACCAAACAGAAATACAGAGAACATTCTATCCAACAGCTGCAAAATACACATTCTTTTCAAGTGCACAGGAAACCTTACCCAAGATAGATCACGTTAGGCTGAAAAACATGTCTCAACAAACATAAGAGAATTAAAATCATATAGAATACATTTTCTGACTACAATGGCACAAAACTAGATATCAATAAAAGGAGGAACTTTGGAAAATTCACAAATACCTGAAAATTAAACAATATGCTTTTGAACAACCATTATGTCAATCAAGAAATTAAAGGGGAAATTAAAAATATGTTAAGATAAACAAAAATAGAAACACAGCTTACTGGAACTTGAATATGTTAAGTGAAATAAGCCAGGCACAAAGAAAAACATCACATTTTCTCATGTATTTTCGGGATCTAAAAATTAAAATAATTGAACTGATGAACATAGAGAGTAGAAGGATGGTTAGCAGAATCTGAGAAGGTTAGTGGAGGGTTGCACAGCGGGTGGAGGGGCAGAGATGGGGATAGCTAATGGGTACAAAAAGTTGAAAGAATAAGATATACTATTTGATAGCACAATAGGGTGATTATAGTCAATAGTAACTTAATTGCACATTTCAAAATAACTTAAAGAGTGTAACTGAATTGTCTGTAACTCAAATAACAAATGCTTGATGGGATGAACACCCCATTCTCCATGATGTGCTCATTTCATTTTGGATGCCTGTGTCAAAACAGCTCCTGTACCCCATAAATATATGTACATACTATGAACCCACAAACCTTTATATATATATATATATATATATATATATATATATATGCAAAAAGAACAAAGATGGAGGCATCACACTACCTGACTTCAAAATATACTACAAAGAGGTACTAACCAAAGTAACATGGTACTGGCATAAAAACAATCACATAGGAAAATGAAATAGAATAAAGAGTCCAGAAATAAACCTAGGCATTTACAGCCAACTGATTTTTGACAAAGTTATCAAAAACACACAATGGGTAAAAGAAAGTGTCTTCAATAAATGGTGTTGAGAAAACTGTATGTCCACATGCAGAAGAAAAAAGACCTTTATCTCTCATCATATAAACATATCAACTCAAAAAGATTGAAGACTTAAGACTTAAATGTATGACCTGAAACTATGAATCTACTAAAATAAACATAGGGGAAAAGCTCCATGATATTTGTCTGGGCAATGATTTTCTGCATATGACCTCAAAAGCACAAGAAACAAAAGCAAAAGCATGCAAATGAGATTGCATCAAACTAAAATGCTTCTGCACAGCAAAGGAAACATCAACAGAGTGAAGAGACCTACAAAACAGGAGAAAATATTTGCAAACCATATATCTGATAAAGGGTTAACACGAAAAATTCGCAAGGAGCTCAAAAACCTCAATAGCAAGGAAACAAATAACCTGATTTAAAAGTGAACAACTGACCGGAATAGATACTTCTCAAAATAATTCATATGGATGACCAACAGATTATATTTAAAAATGTTCAAAATATCTAATCACCAGAAAAATGCAAATCAAAACCACAATAGATATTTCTTCCCTCATGTGAAAATGGCTATCATCAAAAAGTCAAAGGATAAGTTTTCAAACCATGTGGAGAAAAGGGAACCCTTGCAGTGTTGATGGGAATGAAAATTAGTATGGATATTTGGAAAAACAGTATGAAGTTTTCTCGATGAGTTAAAAATAGAATTACCATATTATCCAGCAATTCTGCTACTGGGTATATGCCCAAAGGAAATGAAATTGGTATGTCAAAGAGACAAATGCAATCCCATATTTATTGCAGCTTTATTCACAATAACCAAAATATAGAATCAACCTAAGTGTCCAGCAACATACCATGAATAAAGAAAATGTATATTTATATAAAATGCAACACTATTTGTCCAGAAAAAAGAAAGTTGTCCTGTCATTTGTGGGTGAAGTATGGATGAACGGTATGGATGAATCTGGAGAAAATTATTTCAAGTGAAATTATCCAGGCACATAAATACAAATACTGCATGATCTCATTAATAGAGAGAAGCTATTAAAAAAAGTGGATCTCATAGAAGCAGAGAGTAGAATGGTTGCTCTCAAAGGCTGGGTTGGTTGGGGAGATGTTGGTCAGAGGATTCATATTTACAGTTAAAAAGAATAAGTTCAAGGATCTATTGTATGGCATGGTGAATATAATTAATGGTGATATATTTTATTCTTGAAAACGATAAGACAATTGGTATTTTCACCACAAAAATGATAACTATGTAAGGCAATGTACATATTAATTATATTTAACATTTTACATTATGTATACATTTGAATCATGTTGTACATAATAAATACATGTAATTTTGTCAATTAAAAATGAAATTGAAAAATAAAACTACTCCACATTTTAGTTTTTTCTGTTTTCTTTTATTTATTTATTATTTTAATTGTTAATTTTTGTGGGTACATAGTAGGTGTATGTATTTGTGGGGTACAAGAGACACTGATACAGGCATGCAATGCATAATAACACATCATGTCAAAACTCATCTCAAAGTTTTGTGATTTGTCTAGAAAACCCAATCCAGAAGAGAATTGGATATCATTTTAAGAATATGTACAGAATCAGAGAATATACAAATAGGTTTGCAACTGAGGAAGAACATTAGAGGGGATATAAATGTTGGTTGAGATGTATTAAGAAATCTGAAAAGATTACACAAGCATAGATAGTATCACTCGATGTAAACGTGAAACACTGCTAATTTCTATATGTTTGACAATAATACAGTGGGGTGTGTGTGTGTGAGTCTTTGTGTCTGTGTGCACACACACGCTACAGGAGTTTTATGGGAAATTGGGCGAGATGACTATACACTCAGGAATACAAAGGGACACTTAACCACATATCTTCACTACCCTCATTGATCTCCCTCAGCCATATTTTTTGCTAGCTGCTCTCTCCCATATATTCCTCTTTCTCATCTTCATAAGTCTTTACCCACCTTGTTAATCTAGATTTTTATTCTACCTGGGAATGCCAAATTGTTAATATTCTTTTAAAATACCTCTAATTTGAAAATAACTTTGATGGTATCAAATTAAGTGTCTGGAAATAGTTCAGTTCATGAAATAACTCTGTAGAAAGAATTACAATGAAAGGAAAAAAGGTTTAGCTGTCATTTAAGAATTGTTTCAAGAGTATTTAGGAAGAATACCATAATGTGGGAATAAATTTTTCTGTTTATAAAAAACTCGATATTCCTAGAAATTGAAGGAATCGAGCAAAATTAAAACTGAAAAATTGTATATTATACCAAAAATTGCCAGTTTCTAAAGACAAATGAAAGTGATAGAATATTACCTTAGAGTTCTAAAAGTAGAAGCCTGGTTAGTTTCAAATAGGAAAACAAATATTAATGCATCTAAAACAATATTTAATTTTTTATATAACAGACTTGTTAGTATAATCTGTACTCGGAAATTTATGTGCTTTTATAAGGCACCACACCTAATGCATTTGCTATGAATAGCACAATAAAAATATTAGCATTATCAAAATCTGAAAATTATATGACAGTATATTCTGTTTCCAGTCAAAATTTCACTTTATCTATTAGAACATAAAAAGACATAAAAAATTGAGGAAAAGAAGGACCCTAAATAGATTAAATACAATGGGTCATTGTAACATTAACTTCTATTTGAAGATAATCCAATATTGAATTTTCTATGACACTTAAAACATGTAGTACTGTATAAATATTTTTTCCTATAAGTTTGTGTAGAACTATAGTATTCAAGTATACACTGCCTATACTAATATCCACAGAAAGATCAGAGTCATCTACAAGGTTATGAAAAGAAAGGAAAGTTTGAGAATGACGTTGATTACTAGCTAGAAAATGAGAATAAAGTTGTCTCTTGAAGGTAGACGTTATTATGACAAATTAGAACAATATAATTATTTCACAGTACTAAACATAAAGATGTAACTATTCATTTAAGATAAAATGTAAGTAGATTAAAGAACCCTTAACATGATTTAATTTTAAAAGGTGAAACAATTACTTTATACAATTTTAAAAATATTTCCTTGAAGGGTGCTTATTGTTTTTGTTTTGTTTTTCTTCAACTTTTACTTTAAGTTCAGGGGTACATGTGCAGGATGTGCAGGTTTGTTACATTGGTAAACATCTGCCATGGTGGTTTGCTAGACAGATCATCCCATCACCTAGGTATTAAGCCCAGCATCTATTAGCTTTTCTTCCTGATAGTCTCCCTTTCCCCACCCACAGGCCCCACTCTGTGTTTCTCCCATGTGTCCATGTGTTCTCATCATTCAGCTCCTACTCATAAGTGAGAAAATGCAGTGTTTGGTTTTCTGTTCCTGTGCTAGTTTGCTGAGGATAATGGCTTCAAACTCCATCCATGTCCCTGCAAAGGACATGATCTCATCCCTTTTTATGGCTGCATAGTATTTCATGGTGTATACGTATCAATTTTTTTTTAAATCTGGTCTATTATTGATGGGCATCTAGGTTGATTCCATGTCTTTGCTATTGTGAGCAGTAATTCCTTGCAGGACATTTCTATGCCTCCCGTATTAATACTCCGTTCTACCATTGTGGGAGACATAATATTGGCCAAAGAGGGGGTTAATTCTGCTGTCTCATCGCTTATGTTCTTAGGATTTAATTTAAACCTTATTGAAGGCAAAAGCAGGTCTAAGTACCACTAATGGAAGTCTAATGAATGTTAAGAGTTAAGAGAAATTGAGAAGAAATTCATAATAAGCTTTCAAATCAGTTCATAGAAATAAGGGGGCAAATTATATTTTACAAGACGTTTTAGGTTACAAATACTCATGCACTGCAGAAGTACAAATTGAACTAGCTAGCCTAGGATGAGACTGAAAGACATAAGTGTTAAATATAGTCAGAAGATCAACAAACAATTTTTTTACTTCAAAATTATCTGTGTGATTCTCATTCTTTAATTTCACGTTTTCTGTGTTGGTATACTCTTATTTTAAGATACACATTGTTATCAGGTAACAGAAACAATGGAGTTGGAGATTTGCCTTCAGAAACAGAATTCAAACACATTTGTGTGAAACTTGGTGTCTCCAAATGTGCAATGTATGGGACAGATGTAAATTTGGGGAGAATCAAAGCAACATTTTATAACTTAAGTCATGTAAAAGCATCTCGCAGGAGTAGAGGTAATCTATTAAATCATTAGCACTGAAAATTTCTCCTAAAAAACAAACATCTGGCATATACACTCAGAGAGAAATGAGGACATTATATATAGGGGAATACCTCTTGCAGAAACAAGCAATTGATTTTCATTTAATATTTAATCTTTTTGTAAAATGGAAAAAATAGTCTTTGGTGATTTGATTATATTTGATGTTTGCCTCTACATCGTGGTAGCTTGGAGAATACAGTAATTCATTTAATGTACCTTGTATGTGCTTTACTGGAGTTGTTCCTATAGAGTTTGTAGTACTGCATACTATACAAACAACATGAAAATTGGGCATTGCAAATAACTCTTTTGATTAATATGCAGAAAATCTATAGGCAATTCTGACATAAAATTATTTATTCTCGCTCCTTACTCTCCATCAGCTACCAGAAACATAATTTCTCACAATAATCCTAAGTGTTCTTGAAGATAGGATAGTTCTTCAAGGGATAGATAGTTATCATTTAAAATATTCCCAACAACCTCAGTCATGAGGGGTTGTCAAGTACTGTATAATAAGAAGCTGGAGCAACACAGAAAATTTAGGCTAATAGGAGATAATGGAAAAACAGTGTTAATACAAATACTTTTAAAATGTCTTAATATTTAAAATGTATCAATATTTACCCTTTACTTCCTCCATCCCTGTCTCCTTCCCCCACCACCTTCTTTCCTCCCTTTCTCCCTCCTTTCCTAGTATAGTCTTTTAATTTAAAAAATTTTATCTGTGACTATTTCTTAGAAAATATGTCCCATTCGATTTTAAAAGAAACCTTAATATTTGCATTTTTTTCTGAGAAGGAAATGTGTTACACACACAGTATTCTGTGATGCAAAAGAACTATGTTGATCAAGGTATCACCAGT
Source organism: Pan troglodytes (assembly GCF_028858775.2). Taxonomy (NCBI): domain Eukaryota; kingdom Metazoa; phylum Chordata; class Mammalia; order Primates; family Hominidae; genus Pan; species Pan troglodytes. Next base: position 78,050,420 of record NC_072403.2, on the reverse strand, counting down.
GCTTCTAAAAGTGTTTAAGAAAAAAATCTATTTTTAGTTAATCTATATATTTTTAATCATTTTTATTCTAATACTGCAAGCCATTTTTTATGTGGACATGGTTAAAGCAATACAATTCAAAATTTCCAATACTGCTGTACCAATAGTTGCACACTGGCTATAATACTGACTATTATCTGAGGGTGGTTTGCCTCATTCCTCCTCAATAAAAGTAACTGATTAAAAGCAATGGCTTCAGAATAATGTCAGACATGCACATATCTGATCTCAGTATATAACCATTATAATGTTTTCATGGATGTACTTCTACACCAAAACCGGACATTTGGTGAAACTCTTACTCCTCAGCTTTGATTCTCACCTCCATATGACCATGTAAATTTTCCTCATCATCCTCCAAAGGCCCTTCATTGTTCTAGGACAAAGTCTAACAATCCTTAGCATGGCTTATAAGGAGCTTTATGATCAAGCCTCTGTTGATCTACGCCACACACACACACGCACACACACACAGTCAACTCCTTAGTGCAATGTTCTCCAACCTCCTTATAGATGTTTAAGTCAAACAGTTAACACTATAATTTTCTTATATGATACTTACTACAGTTTGTAAATGCAAAACTGTCGCCTCTCTGGAGCAGGGTCTATATTTGTTTTGCTCACCAATATATCTCTAGGACACTGCAGAATAGAGCTGATGTCAAAATAAGTATTTCAAAATTAAGGACTGGTTTGTTATATATTTTCATTTTTTTCAAAAGCTCATATTTTTATGCTTTAATTTTTAATTATTTAATATTCCAAGTATAATTTTGTATTCATATTTGTACATAAGCCTCTATGTATGCACATTTCAGTTATTAACTTTAATCATGGCATTGTCAGAACTGGTCCTTTTCTTTAGAATTCTACAACCATTTTACTGCTCAGACTCTTGCAATTAAATCTAATTATTGTATCTTCATGTTTTCACTTGGAAGTGTAGTTGGCTATTATCCTGAGATTGGTTTCAGGCCAGAATTTTCAAGATTTGGCTTTACTTGATTCCTGTTTCTCATGCTGCTCATTCCATTTCTTGGTCTGCAATGATTTTGCCCATTTGCTTCGACTGCCTGAGCTCTGAACTTTTCTTTTTTTTTTTTAAGTGTCAGATTGTATTAAACAGGTTGGCAGGAGAGAGCGTTGATTGAACAAGCTTTGATTAATAATGCAGTGACGGCCCAGCCATGAGTAGGAAGGAACTGCCTGAGCAATACTCCCCAGGTTTGCATGACCCCTGTGGTTCTTACGTCTGAGCCTATAATGCCAGAAGAGAAGCGTCTGTCCAGAGATTATTTTATTTTATTTTATTATACTTTAAGTACTGGAATACATGTGCAGAACTTTCATTTCAATACAGTAAATCAGTTTTCTCACAGCACCCTTTGGAACATGCGGGTGGTTTGGAATCTCAAATATTGACAATCAGTGATTGTCTTTTCATATATTTGATTTCTCTGTTGCTTTCCCTGTAATATGGGTCCTCTTTGCCTTGAGTTTTAATATTCATAGCATTATTGACTTCAGCTTATCTAATTTTGCTTCAAACTCTGTTTTTGAGTGTGTGTTTCTTCAAACTATATCATACACCAGTTTCCTAATATAATGTAGATTTTATGGTAAAGTGAAATTTCAGTGCCCTTAAATATGTTGCCTTTAACATATGGTGCCTCAATTTATTTTCAAATGTCAATATGTAATTAATAAACAAAAAATAAAAAATAAGGTCCGGGTGTGGTGGCTCACGCCTGTGATCCCAGCACTTTTGGAGGCCAAGGCGGATGGATCACTTGAGGTCGGGAGTTCAAGACCAGCCTGGCCAACATGGTGAAACCCCATCTCTACTAAGAATACAAAAATCAGCTCAGGTGTGGTGGCGGGCGCCTGTAATCCCAGCTATTTGGGAGGCTGAGGCAGGAGAATCGCTTGAACCCAGGAGGCAGAGGTTGCAGTGAGCCGACATCATGCCATTGCACTCCAGCCCGGGCAACAGGAGTGAAACTCTATCTCAAAAAAAAAAAAAAAAAAATGATTCTTGACTATTAGTGAAGGATTGAATATATGCTTAAATATTCTGTAAAGCATAACTCCTACATAGAGTTTCTGGACTTAACAAATAAAACTAAAGTACACTTAATTAAGTATGTCTTAAATTACATATTCCTATATTTACAGGAATATGTAAATATAGGAATAACATATTCCTATATTTACAAATAGGAAATATAGGAAAAATAGAAATAACAAATAAAGTAGTATTTGTTATTTATCCGAAATTTACATTAACCTGAGAGCCCTGTATTTTACCTAGCAACCTATTATCACACATTAATATTTATAATTGACACATTTATTTTTATTAATAGTTAAACCAGAATTGGCAGATATCAGAAACCTTAGATTTGAGACCTAGAAGGAAGTCTTATTTAGAATAATTATTAACTATTCAATATCTTGCATATAAAGTATTCATTTTATAGAGCTATTTTTTAAATGTCAGGATTTTTTGGCTTTATCTAAACCTCGTTTTTAAATGGGGACTTATGTAATTACTTTTTTTGAGTAATTTTTGTGATCATAATTTTTGTTCTTTTCTTTTTTGCTCGTCACTATAACCTCTGCCATTTTTACCACTTTTTATTTTTTATTATACATTTCTCTATTTCCTAAGTGGATTTTTCTTAATTCATTTTGAATTTTCAATTGCTGTCTTCTTGTTATCTATTCTTCCTGAAAAAATCCCATAAATCAACTAAACACCTGAATCAGATTAAATGCTTTATTAATTGATGACTCAACAAATATTTTAATGATATTTAATAACATTTTAATGATTTAAGAACTTTTATCACTGACCACAAAAATCAGGTAAACATCCCCTGAAAGATACAAGAGGCATTCGGTTTCTTAAATCAAATTATTAATATATGTACATAACACAGCTATACTTGTATGTTTTCAAAAACGAGAATTACTCAAGAAAATGCTTTTATACTTAAATTATCATACAGAAAAATACATAACTGAAACATTTCCAAAAATTGAATATAATAAAAATATATCACTGTGAAATATTTGAAAAGTCACACAGATTCATTCAGGAGTAGGCCCATTTTAAGAATTTAAACATTTAAGGCACATCAGAAACAATTCCAGCAATAAGTCATTGCTTTGTCAAAGCCAGTATAACAATACCTTCATTAACTATTGTGTGAGTGCTTAGTGTATATGAGCCAGGATTGCACTTAGCTAGCATTTTACCTTCATTTCCATGTTCCATCTTTACTTTAACACTGTGAGATAGCCATATTATTCTTGCTTTTCAGAAGAGAAAATGTACGGCCTTTTAGAACAGATTTTTTAAATTTCAAAAAACAAAATGTATATTAAGCAATTATACTTAAATGTGCTTTAATATTTAAGGGTAGGTAAAATAAAAATAGGTAACTTTTGTTTTCAACCATTATCACTACTTATCTTTTTCTGGGATAGAAACTCTTCATTGCTCCTCACAGGGAAATAGAATATTGCATCTGAGACAATTGCATACTAACACAGTTAAACCTCAATTTCCACCCCAGTATGCTAAATGCTAGCAGTGATTTTGGGCAAAATACCCTCAGGCTTCATTTTCTTATCTGTAAATTTAGGTTAACAGTCACTATATCATAGGGCTTCTGTGGCAATTAAATCAGACAATAGATAAGACAGACTTAGTATCTGGCTCATGGTCATTATTCAGTAACTTTTGGTAATCATTAATTTAGCTTATTGTAGACTAAATTTTTCCAGGTTAGGTTTTGTCTCTCTTGTTACCACTTTTTTCTTTAGTTTATATTGAGTCAAAATTGTCTTTTGGCAGTTTTCTTTAGTGTTTATCTCACCTCAGTTATCAGAGGTCCATTTTGCCTTCCTAAATTCTTAGTTTATCTATTTTTCCTGCTTCTAATCATCCAAACAAATAGACCATTCTATTACCAGGGGATTTTTCTAATCCAACACTCATTTTTCTATGTCACATTGCAGAAGCAGGAAAACAAAATGATCTGCTATAAAGCATGCATTTGACAAATGTTTGTTTTTTTTTTGAAACCTTGACTCTGAAAAAAAAAATTCTCATTGCTTATTCCTTTAGCAGTAGGTTGGGGGTAAAAGGTAGGCAAGAAGGAACTTGCTTTCTTTTCCATATAAGCAACTGCCTTGAATAATTGACACACTATATGAAATTATCTAAAAACCTTAAAACATGATAAAACTTTAACAGGTTTTTAATTAAAAAGTTAAGAAATGGTCATCATGCTAAGTCAAGCAAACTGGTGTTATGCCTATGTCCCTTCTTCTAAAAATAATCATACAATAGGAATTCAATTGAGTTGTTTTAATTTTTCTTTTTTTAGAACCTTTAATGTAAAATATCTCAACAAATTACATAATTACATCTTCAGAATTTATGTGAAAAATCATGAATAGATATAACAAAATATTAGGCATAGATGCAAAACACATATATAAATGTATAACTGTATATATAAATAAATGTATTTATTTTATATATTTATATATTTATACATAAACATATATATAAATATATATATGTTACTGCCTGTGTTTATAGAACTGCACACAGATAAGTATGAGAACTTGATGGAAGCTCATTAAAATATTAATCATTTTGCAGTTGAAGGCCATAATCCTAAAAGAACACAGGAATAGAAAACCAAAGACGACATGTTCTTATTTATGAGTGGGAGCTAAACACTGAGCACACATGGACATAAACATGGGGACAATGTACACTGTAGACTGCTAGAGCGGGGAGGAGAGATGAAGTCCTGGGTTGGAAAACCACTTGTTGAGAACTATGCTTAGTGCCTGGACGCGGGATCCGTATCCCAAACCTCAACATCATGCAATATTTCCATGCAACAAACCTGCACATGTATGCTCTGTATCTAAAATAAGAGCTGAAATTTAAAAAATTAATAATTTTATCCTGTGATTTTATTTCTTTTGATATGTGTAACTTGGGAGTTTCTGAATTTTCAAACATGAACATCTAATTATACTAAAATCAGATATAAGTAGCATCAAAAGAGAAAAGGAAATATAAGACAGAGAGGGGAAGAAAAATAAAATCGATAAAAATCATTTCTAAAATGCATTTTTAAGAAGATTAAAATGGTTTGAAAAAAGAAACTAACACAGAAAAGAGACTGTGAGCACAAAGACAGTTCAGTATTCAGCCTGCAGTAAATGGTTTTTGCACACATTTTTACTTTTTCAAAGACAGGGCTAGACAGATGACAGGAGATCCAACATATTGAGAGTGGCGAATAGTTTTTAAGGGTTGATTATGTTCCTGTTTTCTCCCGTTCTACTGCTTCCAACTTAGAGTCCGTCTTTCCAGTAGCAGAGAAAACTTGCAAGAACCAATTATATTATTTTTATTTCTAATGTTTAAAAGTAGTGGGGGTTCCTCAAAAAATAAAAAACAGAATTACCATATGACCCAGCAATTCTGCTACTAGATATGTATCAAAATGAAATGAAGTGAGTATGTTGAAGAGTTGTCTAGACTCCCATGTTCATTTCACCATTCTTCAACACAGCCGAGATGGAATTAGTCTAACTGTTCATCGACATATTAACAGATGAACCAAACGTGGTATATATATACAATAGAATACTACTCAGCCATAAAAATGAAGAAAATCTTGTCATTTACAAAATAAGTGAACCTAGAGGACATTCCATTAAGTGAAATAAGCCAAGTACAGAAAGACAAATAAATACTGCCTGATCTCAGTGATATGTGGGATGTAATAATATTGAACTCACAGAAACACAGAATTGTGGTTACCAGGAACTGGAGACAAGAGGTGGGAAATGTTGGGGAAAAATGCTGGGGGGGTTAATAGTAAAAAGGACACGCATTGAAGAGTATGATTAAGTAAGCACAAGGGGTAGATATATAAAAAGTCAAATCAAATAAATATTTTGGAGCATTAAAGTCACAGCCCAGACACATAGTGTCTTGCTGGCCTCTGATGCTGACATCTGCAACTGGTGAATACATTCTTTATTTGGCTCAGGACAAATTCTAGGATGCCATGATCAGCTTTTAATTGCAAATATTTTCCCCCTCAGAGTTTACTGGCTGTGGGTCCTGGGTCCTGCCATGTACTCCCTTCAGCTTCCTGGCCCAGTGGTCCACCACTAACGTCAACTTTGTAGCTAATAAGTCCTATAATGGTAGGCTCCATAACAAACTTGCTGGCTCTCAGCTTAGTG